>NC_050478.2:127710241-127816535 GCF_012460135.2 Molothrus ater
GGGCGAGGGAGGGGCTTTCCGGGACGGGGGGGCGGAAAGAGGGGGGCGTTTGTCCGTCAGGCTTGACGGGCAGTGGCTACTACCAGCGACAAGTCCGCATGCAAATCGCCTCCTGCCTCTGGGGCACGGGCTGTCGAGGCGGGAGGCTTCAATCGTCCCGGCGCTGCCAGGGCTTCTGGTGCCGGGGAGAGCCGCAACTTTCCTGAAAGAGGCACGGCGGGCGAACGGGTGAAGAAACTCGGTGACAGCAGGCAGGCGGCACGAGTCCCCCCGGCCCGCACGGGGTCCCCGGGGTGTCCCGGCTCGCCGGTGCCCCCGCGTTCCGCCCGCAGCCTCGGCCTCGGCGCTGCCCGGGCGGCAGCAGCACCCGCAAGCGCCTCCGGCCGCGCTGGCCCCAGGCCGGGAGGTCCCGCCCGGCCCCACGCTGCGCGCCCCGGGCAGGGCAGGCTTCCCGCCGCCCCCTCGCACGGAGGGGCCCGCTGCGCCTCACAGGTGCCGGTCCGGAGCCCGGGGCGCTGCCTGCACCGACGGATGGACGGACGGACGGGCGAGTTGCCAGCGTCCTTCCCTTGCGGTCCTCTGGCCGCTTGCGCTCAGCTGCGGTAGCCTGAGCAGTCCTGGCTGTGCGGCCATCGCTGTTTGCCCGCCCCCGAGTGCTCGAGTTTTGGCTCGTAGGTGAGCGAGGGAGACAAGCCGGGCGATTCACTCCCTCGGCTTCGTTAGTTTCTCCTTCCTAAGCAGTGATAATAGTCAATATTTTTCTTGCACGGTAGAAACCAACATTTGACGCTCCTGTTATTGACATCAGTTAAGTATTTGGACAAAGCTAAAACTATTAGTAGGGCTCATGTTTATAGTCTGTGTCTTTGGACAGAATTTCTCTTGAACGTTCTTGAATAATCTCATTTAAGTATATAGGTGTAAGTGACCCACTGTGAACAGACTATACTCTGTATCTCAGTACACTGCCAAGATTTGAACGCCCATTGCCACCTAACTTGTAAAAAAATCTGGAAAAAAAACTATCCACGCAAACAGAAGAGAAAGAGACTGATTTCATGGATGCCAAGGAAGGACATAGGATACTGAAGTGTCTTTATTACTGTGCTTCCAGAAATTTCAGATCTGACACATGAATGCTATACAACAGTAAGTGTTCTTAGAGCTTCACTAGCAGGACTTATGTTCAGGTAAACTGTTAAACATTGCTTTCAGACTTACCTCTGTGGTCAAAATACTCTCAACAGAAGCAGTTTTTGAACTTGACATCTTGACACATTCAGTGCTTCTTTTTTGGGACAATATTGCAGAAGTCTTCATATAAGCAGCAGGAATTCTAACATGGAGATGTACTAAAACTTTCCATCATATTATGTTGGAAAAAAATGTTTGTAAATGATAACTGAATTTACAAAACCACTTTTTGATTAAAGAAAAGAATGTGATGGAATCTGTGAACAATATTTAATATTGCTGTTGTTCAGACACTTTAAAGAATCTGGTTATATAATAAGTGTTTTCTGTTTAGCTGAAGTGATTGTGGTGTGCCAAATTTGTATTTCAGTTTCTTTCCTAGAGGTGTAGGCTCTTGGTTAACTGCCAGTGTAACAGTGGTGGTGTTTGCAGGAAGGTATTCTATGGCAGTAGATAAATGTGATAAAAATGCACCAAGTGTAATGCTCTGCTATGGTTTTGTTACAGAACAAGGCTCAAAAGGGGACTTACGTGGATGAGACACCCATCTTTCAAATTTAAGTTAATATTTTATCTTATTCATTCTCAACATTCTAAACTTTCTTAAATTGCAGTCTGGTTCCCTAATTAGAAATAGCAATGTCTTTTCCTTCATATAAGTTGACCATTTATTTCTGTTTCTATTTTGTTGCCAGGCTCTCACACAGTTTTTAGTCTGCACAGGCAATTTGACAGATACTGCCTTTAAACCTACTGTTGTTTAAGTGTTAAAGAATGAAGTTGAGTAATCTGTTGCCAACATTTGAACAGTATATGAACTGTAACTTGTTAAACTGTCACTGTAACTTAAAAGTTAGTGCACATTATGTGGTCCAAACCAGTTACAAATAATCCTTAAGTGTTTATTCTTAAATACTGTTTAGGGAAAAATTACATGACATAATTTTTGTGCTGACTCCTGCTTTTTTAATATTTAAATAGGAATGTTAGTTACATATTTTGTCTATTCTGAGACATTAAGGCTATGTTCTGCTTCATCAGCTCAATAGAGTTCATATACAGTTGTGTTATTTCTATGGCCATTCAGAGACAAGTTTGATCTCTTAAAGGATTATTACGCTTAGTCATTTCAATGTATTTCAGGTTATTTTTGACCTATTTACCTAAAGTTAAAACAGCTGTTTGTGAAATGCCAAAAGAGAAACATACATATGCCTGCTACGTTAATGTAATTAATGGTGTAAACTAATGAGCCATTTTCTCTCGTTTATAGAGGAACTCTTATTTAGTACATTTTAATACTTCATGGAAATTGCCCATTTTCTTTGTCAGAACAAGTAGCCTGTAGTATATCCCAGATGAAAAACTCTGTCACAGGCCATGTGTAGTTGCTGCAGCTGGGCCAGGGAGCAGCTCGAGTTCTGCACGTGATCACTGACGCTGTGTTGTTCTGAAGCCAATCTCTGGTGCTGCTCACCAGGAGCTGCTTCTGATAAGCTGTGTGGGCAAGGCCACTTTCTTTTGCTGTGGCAGGGGCTTGAGTCGAATGAACACAAGTAGAGTGGTGTAGCTTTCCCTCAGGACTCAAGAATAGGCCCAGCATTTTCTGTTAACCTGCAGAGAGAGTCATTCAGAGTCGATCTTTCAAATCTTAAAAATTACCTCTCTCTCCCTAATTGCATAATTTTCTGAACTGCTATAGAAACTGCTATGGAGTTACAATGTTGTCCATACCAAGTTAGTGCCTGTAGCATCCATTGGCTCTTCCTGCTCACCCGAGGAATGTTGCCTGTAGCAGCCAGACAGTGCTCTCAGAGCATGGCTGGGCAGTAATGCTACCCAAGAGGAAACTGCAGCATCTGAGCATGGGGACAGGGGAAAAATGTGTCCAGTTTTTGTACTGAGGGAATGGTGGCCATTTGTCCGCAAGATGAGGGTACAGACAGATAATTAGGAAATGATGCAGTAAGAATAGTTTAAAAACTATTCAACTAAAATGGTAACTGGATGTGAGCAGTGGTGGCATAGGACCAGTCCAGAAAATGTGTGTTCTTGGTTAATTACAATATCTCAAGAAGAAGAAAATAATCTCCACAGAGGCTCACTTCTTAATCATCTTGAACTTCATCATTTCCAACTCTCTATACGTGCTAAGATTCTACAAAGGTTTATAGAAACCCTCAAAATGAATGGATATCACCGTTTAAAACGTAAATTCTTGAAATGCCTATATTCTGGCAAATGAAAATTGCAGCTTAGATTTCATGATGTTCAAGTGTTAGCAGCTTTCTTACACACAGATAATATGCATAATTTTCAAAACAGTGTCCTTTGTTGGAGAAAACATAATGATTCTTTGAACAATCTTTTCTTTCCATTCTTTCATTGAAAAGAAGAAATACTAAAATTTTGAAATATTTTGTTGGAAGCAGAATCAACCTCTTGACTAGCAATTATGCATATTATGCATTTCCTTTTTTTTTTTTTAAGTACACTGAGGAAAATAACTTCAGAGTTATCTCATAAATCTGGATACAGATTGCATCCAAAGACACTACTGTATAATGAAGATACCATGAAGTTTAGGCAACAATTGATTTTGGAAGAAAATATGTCTGATTTTTGTGTTGCATATGTAACCAAGTTCTGACTATTTATAACACCAAATAGGAATGTGTAATGTTAAAAATATAATTGCATAGGTTCTGTTAGGCTCTTAGGCTGTGATTTCCATAGTAAGGACTTGGGCTCTTCCATGATCTTAATCATAATGTTTGGTTCTTTAGCTCTTAATGAAAAAGAAAAAGCTGGTCTTTTCCCAACTATTATCCACTCAGAGTGTTAGAAAGAGTACATGGCATAGCTTTTTAGAACTTTATTCCTCTTTTTCATTGGTCAATAGAGAAATACTTAACTAGACTGAGCATGAAATTGCTAAGGCTCTGAATACCCCTCTAGCATGAATATGGGACAGTTCACACTTTTCCCAGCTCTTGGAAAAATCTACAGTTTATTCTTATTTCACAATGTGTAGGTTTTCTGTGTGGTTATGCCAAAAGAGCAAGAAAATAGACCCAAATATATCTCTGGGCAGCTGATGGATGATCAGTCTGAGCTTTGAATTTAGAAGTAAAGCTTCCTCTGGCTTTTGAAATAAAGGAGAAAAAGCTCCACCAATGTGTTTCTAGATGACATATAGGAAAAAATGCTGCAAGGCAGATTCCTCAAACACAAAGGAACCAACAGAAGATCGGAGGATATCCAAGGAGAACGAGTGAGACCAGTGGATATGAACTTCCCTTTCACAACCAGTCCTGTAGACAAGTTAGAACTGAATTGCTGCTGCATTTTTTTGTGAATGTTCTGCTCCCTAGGAATGATCACAACTCTACAGTGAAGTTCCTGGCCACAGGATATCAATGGATGCAGCAATGTGGGAAGCCAGACTCACAGAGTGCTGGAATCAGTGCTGAGTCAGACTTCACATTGATAGTCCAGACCTTTGCATCCATTCTGGGAGATCTGCCAGTTTTTAGAGGCCAAAACCCATGTCCACTACAGATGGAGAGGGAAGAATAGCATAGAAATAAATTGTGACCTCAGAAACTTTCTGGATTCCTAATCAGACTTTTCCTGAAAAGGGTATTCTCTGAATCTGAGTTAATTTTTGGTTGATGCAAAGATTAGCATTTTTGTGGTGTCAGTTTGCTGTCTCTTTTCATGTATTTATTTAGAGCAGAAATCACTGATCTCTTTTGATAGTTCAGTTATGCAAGATACTTTTCATCTCAAATTAAAATTTATATCTTATTTGTTATCCAAAAATAGTGGCAAAGATTATTCTTCATTTCCTGACTGGATGCTCTCTGATATTGCTCAGGTAATCTTATAGATGAAAAAAAATGATAGACTACCGAACTGCTTGGATATTTTGGGCAACTTTATATCAGAATCACAGAATATCCATGATCTTCTTAATAATATAAAATACTCTTTTTCACTGCACAGGATTGTAGTAATGCCTGGAAAAATATTTCATTGCTTTCTGAAAATTTATACATATAACTCAGCTCCTAATTTTGACATCCATGCTCTCCTTGTAGGAAAAATATATCTCAGTATCAGCAAGATTCTACTGCAAAACTGACTTGCACAAGCTAACCTGTCATGTGCTGTGCCTTCAGCCAGAAAAGAAAATTTAGTAGGTGTGGCATAGCTGGAGAAATCTTTTTGAACAAAGCTGAAAATGTGGATGCATGTTCACAACAAGATATTGTATCACACATATGGCAGCATCTCGAGTATGGGATGGAAGGAACAGTGTCCTATGAGGAAATATTCCTGGATGCCTTGGTTGTCTGAAATGCAGCCCATTCACCCCACTGCTTACAGATGGCTACTGAAAACTTAGAAATGTACTGAAACATATATAATCCCACACCACATTGCAGATTTCTGCCAGTAGCAGTACTGCAGCCCACAGCAGCAGTAACTTACTGTTTTGGCATATGTGTGGCCTTTAGAGGCCAGTTTTGTTACAACTCAGAGAACTTCTCAGCTCTCCATGACCTTACCCACCCCAGGAACATTCTACCCTAAGAACAGTCTTGACATTGTGCTGTAACAGGGCTTCTGAAAGAGACACCTTGCTCAGAGATGCAAACAATAATGTAGCAGGAGCTTTCTTGAAGCTTATAAACCCAAAGAGGGAAGAGTTCAGAATAAGATATGAGAAAAAAAAAAAAATTAAGGGATAGTAGAATAGAAGGAGCAGGAAGAAGGGAACGAACAGCTTTAGTGCTTTAAATATCTTTATTTCTATCTTAATTTCTTTTTAGATAAGCCAACAGCAGTACTTCATGTAGACATAACTCTGAAAAGATAACATTAATATTGTCAAATTACTGTTTATGACTTCAGAGTGCAAGTCTCATAAAGTAATGACATGAATATAAAGTACAACCCTAGATGGAGAGTTTGAAGTAAAATGGCATTTTTTTTTCTCCTTGGTCTTCTTCCATAATTATTATGTAACACTTATTTTGGAAACTGTTAGTAGTGTCTCTGCTCTTGCCAAATTAGATATTATGAGCATCTCAGTTTGCCCAGTTTCAGTGAAGGAGGTTGCATACACACCAGCATCTAACATTATTCATAAAAGCATGACCAGACATTAAAATAGAAAACTGGAAACACATATGGTGATTCTTCTATAAGTATCATTGTACCAGTTTACCATTATGGTATTAAAATGGCATTCATCAAATTCTTCAACTTTTTTCAACAGGTTTTTCTTCTGCTATACATTCATTTAATGGATGTTCTTACTCAAATGCACAGTGATATCTGGTAGAGAATATGGTATCATCTGTATTTGTGTCCTGTCTGTTCCTCATATTGTGCAAATGAAACCTTCCCCTCACCCCAGTGCAGTTGCATAAATTGTCCTCTGCATGTATCAGAACTGGTATTGTTTACCGCTTTGAGGTCTATATAAAACTATGCATCATCATCATGAATAGGCATGTATCTTGAAACTTCAAAGTCTATGCCAGCATCAACTCTCTTTTTGAGATTTTAGGTTCCTCTCAGCAGCATGGACATGTTTTGGGTTATTAAGGGGGTGTTCATAATTTATGCAACTCTTTGCCTTTTTTCTATAAATAGAAATTGACTGCGTTAGAAAGGAAATCTTCCCATGCAGTCTTTTGAAAGTGTGACCCTCCCAAGGTTTTCTACCTTCAGAACCAGATGCTTTGCACAGCAAACTTAGCAAATAAGTGAAAGATATAATAGTCCAGTGGACTGAAAAACAAAAGGAAAGCACAGTTTACCTCAGGAGTTTGTAACCCCATATCCTTTTTGAGAAAATGTATAGGAAATTTAGTAGCCCACTTTGCAATACAGTAAATCTCAATCATTCTCAAAGTTGGTTGGTTTAAGTGCATCATTGACTTTGAAGATATTGCCAGTATATGTGGTGTTTATCTCCTTCATATTATATCTGCTCGCAAAAAAATTTAGTTCAAATTCCCCTCTCCTTCTAAAATCCACAAGTAACATCCAAAAATTCACATAGCACTTTAAAATGTAAAAGTAGGGTTGCATTTTTTCTGAAGTGCCTCAGTAACTTAGAATTCTTTTCAGTTTTCCCTTTTAATCCCTCTTGAAAATTAAAATTAAATTTTGAATCAAGCTGCTTCCCAAAGTGTTGCTTTAGAGACAATCATTGGACTGATACTCATAGTTACGAATTATACCAGCATAAAAAGGAGAAAATCAGAGTTCATGATTGTTTCCCAACCACTGATTTTAAAAGGATTAAGGTGGAAGCTGTCCAAATAAAAGTCCTAAAGAATAATCACTCCCTAGCCTTTTCCCATCAAGAAGCCAAAGGAGAATGTTGTCCTCAATTTTATAAAATCATTTTCATCAATACAACTGAGTAGTGTTCTCCAATCATAAAAACAAATTACTTTGCACATATTACACTTTGATGTAAACAGCTAAGTAAAGCTAACTGTCAGATCTATTATTTCATTTGTGTATAGAGCTTGTTTCATTCAGATCAGCTTCCCTTTATTTAAAAGTATTTTTATAATGAACACAAAACAATCTAATAGATGGATCATATATTCCTGCTTGTGTTTCCCTGTTTTATGGACAGTGACCAACAAAGTCCTAGAGAGATTTTTTTCAATGTTTAAACAATCCTTTCCCTGGAGGTTGTTCCTGTGGCCGCTTTCAGGCTATGAAATGGTGGATTACATCAAATAGACACAAATAGCCACAGATGACCTTATTTATTCAATGTGGTTTTGCACTTACTTTAAATTCCCTTTCACTCACTCAGGACTGATGCAAACAAAAAAAAGCAAAATTTTGTGTGTGTTGCTCGTGCTCATCCAATTCCTGAATTACAGACTGGAATTATTAATGAAGAATTTTTATATTATTTTGAAGACTTCACATTCATACTTTTGTTACATCATTAATAGCACTGCTTCCTTTGCTCTGTCACTACGTTGCTTCCAAATAGCACCAATTTCTTAATCTATCATTTTAGTTTGTATATCAACTATGGGAGTGTCCATATTATTTCTGGACTAAGAATTTTAGAATGGTGACAGAATAGAAAACTTACCTCTTTCAAAATAATTAATAATCAAACAATTGTTAAAATTATTTTCTTGTCATTATTCCTGTCGTTATACTCAAGGATGGTTCCATGATGTTTTCTGTTCTCCTAATGTGTGTGGTTCTTGGACATCTGGTTTATAGGCTGTGTTTTCTGCTTCCCAGAATGCATCTTGTGATGATAAAACAAGATAATTGCTATTCTAAAGGGTTCTTAAGTTTTTATTTTGTCCTTTAAAGTGAAAAATATTGTTTGAGTCATTGATAAGTAGAGGTAGACTACTGAAATAATAATAAAATTTCCAAAGGTATACTTTTTTCTACTATCTATCAGTTGTGCGAAGTATAAAATTTCTTCAAAATTAGAGACTTATTGACAATTTTGAGTAGTTATTCATCCAAATATTACATTAAAATTCATTACAATACCTGAACATAGAAGTGGATGTGGATTTCATATGACTACCACGCATAGATCGACTGAAATAAGTATAATATTATTAATTTTCTAAGACAATCTCAACTGATTAATACCACAAGTATTAATTTATATTTGTGCTATAACACTTGTAGCAAAAATTAATTTATTTCATAAAATCTATGTGGCAGTAGGACACATAATGGCTTTGTGACTATCTATGGTTTTGGATGTTTTGAGCCATAGAGAATATCCCAACAAGCAAAAAGCTTGTAAAAGTTTGGAGCTTTGTTGTAAGTGTTTGAAGCACACAGCTTTTATTTTGTTCTTCTTCATAGTATAGATATACCAACATCTAAATTGCTAACCCATGTCTCTTAAAATAGAAAATATTTCAAAATGTATAGGAAAAAAACAGTGGCATGACTACCAAATGGTTTAAAAATAGAAGTCCTGCTCGGATCTGTCCTTAGTTGTCTTTAGCAGCCCTGTAGCAGGTGAGCTTAAATCAGCTTTGATTATCTTGGCCAAAATGTGGGTTGTGAATATTTCCCTGTACACGTTTACTGTTTAGATTACCAGCCAATACTTACATGAAATTAACATTTCTCTTATTCTTAAATCAGCCCAAATTTGTGACTTTTAACATCTTTTAAGTCTAATCATGCAGCCAGAAGAGCTGTGGACCTGCAACATTCAATTTAACACCACAAACAGCAATGGACCTATTTAATTGTCCTCCAATCTGCAATTGTGCCTGGGGGATTGGGAAAAAGACTCTGGATGCAAAATCTGGGACCTACAGGAAGAACCATCAGTTTCTACCTCACGAAAACAAAGCTTTGATCATTTGAAAGAAAGAAAAATATTGATGCGTATGCCTTATTTTGCCTATTAGTTACCTGGTACATTATTTTCAAATCCTGTTCACTCACTTACATGGTTCTATCATCTACCTTTCATAGTCTCTTCAGTGTTTGTCAATATATCCCTCTTGTTCTTACTCCTAACTCCTTGTCCTAGAATTTTAACTTTGGTCCTGTGCATTGCAGTATGAAAAGACAAGAAATTCCAGGAAATGAAAGAAAGTGAGTAACCTGAGGAGTGGTTTATGAGTAATGCTGATGAGAAACAAGTGTATTTCACTATGACCAAGACAGTGCTGGGAGAGCACACTTGGAAAAAATATTCAGTAACAGATAATATTTAAGGACTAGTGGCGTAAACTTCTAGAGTGGGAAGTTTAGTCTCCTAACCAAGAAAATACCTAAATGCCTGTCAAGGTAGATTTTACATTATGAAAATTAATTTTTTTAAAGGTGAAACACTTTCATTTATAGCTTCAAAATTCAGTTAAATATATTAAAAAAAAAAAGGAACATTTGACCTAAATTACCTGCCTTTGGACTGAGTGATATAATTGGATAGACCTATTCCTAGAGCTGCCTTTAATTCCAATAAGTTTCCATTCTATAAAAATACGCAGCTTTAATATATTTTCTTTACTTTTATTGTTTCATTTTGGGTTATACACTTTTTTTTAAATACCTATGTATTGAAAATAGTGTCTTGAATTGAATGCAAAAAAAGTTGAAATAAGTTCAACTCATTCCAATTTTTAAAATTCAGGGCAAGGCATTTATAACAAGTTGATCTTAGAACACAAAGGCGTGCATATACTAAATGAACATAGTAAAAACTCTAAAACACCAGAGGATGTTTTATGACACACAGCAACGCTGGTTCCAATTTTAGACCAGGAACAATTATTGATCAGCGATTCATAACAAATCCCCCTGTTCTCTGAGAGGATTGCAGATCTTGACATCATCACAATTTCAAGCTATCTGTTCCAAAATTTGGTAGCTCATACAAAGCTCTAAACTTCAAACATTTCATATGATCTGAACCTTGAGTTGAGGTAATGAGCAATGCTGTACAAGACAGCTCAGTTTCTCTTTCTGCAGCTGAGCTCCTGCTGTCTCTTGCATTTTCAAACAGCATAAAAAAAGTCTGAGAGCAATTCCGTGTGAAACTAATGCCATATCTGCCTTAAACTTACATGATGGCTGTAGAAGGTGTTGAAAACCAGTTCCTTATGTCAAAACTATACACACTTTGAAACTGGTAATGAAATACAGATCTTTGTCCTGAACCAGTTCATGACATCAGTGTATCCCAGTAGCAATAATGCTTAACTGTTACCAGAAATCTACAATATCACTATAAAACAGCACAACTGCTTTACATTATCATTTATTTGTATTTAATAGCCCATGCTACAATTGTACTTCCAAAACCTTCCTTTAATTCTGACATGAAACTAAATGGCTGAGAGCAATATATTCCACTTCATGCAGATGATATATTGCTTTCTTGTTAGGCTTCCTTATTTGAGATGACTTCTCTGTCTTATAACCATGACTAAATCTCCAGCTACAAAATGAATTTGATTAAATCCAACCACTTGACCTTGTCAACCAATGTCCCCAGACACCTCTTTACTGACTACATTATTCTATGGGCTTCTAAGCAGTAGAGCTGGAATGCATACACCCTATTCCACGTTTTCTGCTCTCATTAACTACAAATTCTCCAGAATAATTATTAAAGATTATATAGACGGCTGGACCTTCATCTGTTTCAGGCTCAGTTATTTTATTTAAAATTAGTTATTTTCTTAAAATATTAAATTTCATCCAGATGTTACCTCATCGTGGACATCTCTGACAACTATTTGAGTCCTGTTGCAATCCCTCTTGAAGTAAAATTGAAATTAAAAGTAGTTTTAGGTGAAAATTACATTGCTTAAAGGTATTAAAATTATTTTAGATGCATACATTGACTTAAATATCAAGCCTTAATGATTCAAAATCAATTAAAATCTACAGGGGTATAATTTCTTTATTTAGAAGAATGTCTTACTATATTTTCTTACTCTGAGAGATGTAAAGTAATGTAACATCAATACAGAAATGTAATAATAAATTTATGCTCTTTGGCAAATTATAAAACCTCCAGCCAGTGCTTTATGCAGAGTCCCATTGGATGTCAGTGAGTTGTATACACACCTTGACCTAATATGATTAGCGAAATGTGAGCCAAGTGAAGGAGCATCAAAAAGAATGTTAAACTTAAATGATGAAACCAAAAATAAATGAGACTATATTAACTGTAAATAAAATTGACCCGAGACTTGAGTAAAGTTTCCAGCTGTAAGAAGCCATCAGCAGAAGTAAATATAGATAATCTAACAGGTTTAGGGCAAACAAGGATTTTCAGAGAAGGATTATAGTAAAGGAGTATAATAATTTTAAAACTTGCTTCAGTTACATGCTATATGCAAAATGCAAAATTTGTTTTTCAAACAAATTATTATCGTAGCATTTTTGACAGACCAATTACAGTATTTGATTCAACAGAAAAAAGGAATTAGAGGTAATAGTTATATCTGATGCGAAATCTCTCCATTACATGGTAGACATCACAAAGAGTTGATACCTTGAAGAACAGACTTACAAACTTTACCTGTAGTGGTCATAGTATACTGGGCTCATTCCTCTGCTACACTGAAATAAAGAGGGGAGATAAAGATTCTTTTATGCCTCCACCATCTCAGCACCATCCTGGCGATAAGAACCCAAGACAGCCTTCAGCACGAGGCTGGAGAAATCGCAGGGGTGCTCTAACAACTGACAACTGGAACAAAACACTCAGAACCCTCTGTCAGCCAGAGCTGGGAGAGCATTCCACACTGCTCCTCTCCTCGATACTCATTGCCTCCAGGCATCACAAGCTGTCTGAATGCATGTAAATATATGTCATTCCTGAAGCTGATAGAAAAATGTAAAACAGTATTATAGGACCATACAGTTGGTTGTTTTGTTTCCTGCAGCATACTATTTTCTGAGTATTTTATAAAACACACACACACACACAAACACAGACATATCCCAGGCATAACTGCATGTATTTACACATGCATATTGCCTATATAGATAGACATATGTGGATACATATATACAGAATTGTTTTAATACATCCACAAACTCATTAAATGATGATAACTCAACTTTAAAAAAGGAGGATTCATTGTAATCTCATCACATTATTTTCCTGCTAAACCCTCTCTCTTTGATTTTACAGTGTCAGGTTTGATCTTGCACAGCTTAGGTGCAGTATGTTGCTTCTTTCTGTGAACTATCCTCCTATCTATTTCCTAAGCTGTTGTTCCACACTTGTAATCATGTTATTTGAGTGCCCTATGTATTCTAAAAATAACCATAATAGAAGTTGCATGTAAGTGCAAGGTGAGAAGTGATGAACAGAACAGCGACACAGCACAACCAATCATACTGGATGTAAACGGGAAACCAGACCACACTGCATAGCAATAAATGATTGTCATTACTACAGTTTATAAAGAACAAAGGTGTTGGAGGAACTTGAAGTGCACACAAAGAGTGCACACAAATCCATTCCCTTAAAGAGTTTAATGCCTATAAATATTGCCTGGCTGTTTCTTATTGTTTCACAGAATTAAAAAAAATAGAGAATGATGAGTTAAGTGCTGCATTATGTTGGATCATGTTTAAGCCTAAACTGCACCAACAAATTTTATTCTTTCCCCCCCTACATTATGATATATTTTTGCCTCCAACAAAGGTGCCTGAACATCAGTTTGAGATTTGCTGAAAGTCCACTTTCAAGTTATCAGTGATTAAACTCACTTGCCTATCCACAATTTGCAAAGGAATTTGAATTAATGTAAGTCTTAAGCTCATCAGAACTTGAACTAAGCCAAACTTTCACTTCCTGGAATCATCATTTCCAAGTGAATCCACCAGCAAAACTTTCCTTTGTCTTCCAGCCAACTGCCTGTGCTTGTCTGCAAGTGTGTCCTGCACTGCAGACCCCTGAACAATGGAAGTTCACAAGTTTCTGCAAACAAGATTAATCCATCATTTCCACTGCAATAGAAAGTATCCCTCATAAAAGAGAACAGTAAACAGTTCCTTAAGAGGAGTATTCCCTTCCACAGAATTCCTTTTCCAAACTGTAGTGCTAGCCCTATCATTAAACAATACCACAGCTGCTAACAAGGTAAATTTAAAAAGGCATGAAGTAAACCTTAGAACTTGCTGGAAATAATATTCTAGAAAGATGCCACACATGTGAAGGTCAATAAAGATGAGCACAAAGACAAGAATCTGGTATATGATAATGATTTAAAATCTGTACTATATGATTTTATTAACACATGCATGATGCTCATCAAAGGTACATAACCCTTTTCTGCGACAGTACTTTACTGTCTTGTGCTGCTAGGTAGATGCCAGGACCAACTAACAGCCAAGGAGATCAGGAATTAATCTGACTCTTCTGAAGTTAATGGAATCTTTGCCATTTACTTCAGTGGGATCAGGGTCTCACATTGAACATTAGGAATATAAATTCCTCATCCACATAACAATATTCCTCATTACACTTAACAATGTAAAATGCTCATCTATTTCAGTGTGTAAAACTCTCATTCTTAATGAGAATGGGTTGTTTTCCCTAAAAATACCATCTATCTCAAATTACAATGATAGAATATTTTTATTTTCTGGAGATTGATTTGTAGTCTGACTTTTGCTTTTCTATATTTTACCTTTTCATACAGCTCCCAAACTGAGAAAAAGGTGAAAAGGTAACCTATTGGCAGTGTTGGAAAGTAAAACAATTTCAAAAGCCCATTTCCACTCTGAAATTGCAAGCACCTTTTAAAATAAATAAACCTGAACAAGATTCAAAAAGAAACAAAAATATTTGTCTTCCTTTGGTAACTTGTTTTGTGCATATAGTAAAGTGTAGTCAGTTTTACTTTTTTCAGGGAAAATGAGCTTTAATTTTCCAAGGTTACCAGACAGTGACTGTGTTATTCTCTGTGCTATGGGAAATGCTCATGTGCATGCTGACCATTAGACAGTGGAAAACAGTGATTACAGCATATTTCAGCACACTGATGACACTGAGGAGACTGCATGGGAACAGTCAAGGGGAAGCAAAAAAGGAAAACGTTGCTCTTATGTCCAGGTCATTTGACTCCAAATATATGTGATACTTGATATATTCATTTCTCTGAAGATTTTTTTTTTCACTTTCTCTCAGTTTCAGCAGAAACTGGGAATTTCTGTTCAAAACCTAAGCAGATGATTTTTATTTCCATTCAAGAGAATTTGAAAAATTCCATGTGAAACTGAACAAGAATACAAGTTCTGAGCCTTCTGGCTTTTTATGGCTTGCCTTGTATCTATGCTCTCCTAAATGAAAATGAGAAGGTAAATCAACCAACCTCTGCCTGCCCTTGGCTCCACAGCAGAGAAACTGGAAACTCAAAGTCACAGCCTGAGCCAGCCCTGCCGGGCAGCTAAGACAGCACTGAGGGATCAGTGCTTTGAAAGCAAGAAGATCCAGCTCTGATCCAGGGAAAATGGCAGCACTAAGGTCCTCATGCTCACTATGTGGTAAGTGAGGTCTTACCAGACATCAAAGCCAAGCCACTGAGCAAAGTCCACATGAACTCTTTGGGGATTTGAGCTCCCAGTTTTGGAAGATTTTCACAGAAAGAGTGAGCTAAAACAGAGGAACCTGGAAGCTGGGGACCACCAGCAGATGGCAAAGTAAAATGCCATGTGGTCTGCCAAGAAAATCTTCATGACTTTCCTTGGAAACCTGTCTGCCAAACAGAGGAGCCATTTTGAAATGTTGACTCTTTTTATTTTAAGGAAAACCTAGCACCTTTAGAGAATCTTAACCAGTTTTCAAAGGCATGAGAGAAAATAAGCTGAGGTCTGCAGCACAGCTCCAGCTCCAGGTCTGAGTTGCGCAGAGTGACAGAATTCTGTGGTGTGCATTGCAGGGAACCTAGCAGTGCTATTACAGCCTTCAGAATCTTCATATAATAACTATTTTATAGGCAATGAGTGTCAGCAAGATGCTGTCACCTCACCTTGTTTACAAAGGAAGCAGTGATACCTACAAAGGTTGTATACTCCAAAGAGCCACTAGAGGGGAATTTACTGTCAAACAGGTGAGGAAGAGTCCAGTCTCCAGGCTACATTCTCCAAGTATGACCCTCAAGTAATTAGTGATGATTTTTGTATTCATTTCTGTAGTAAGTATCAATAGATTTGATTTGTCAAAAAGAGAGTATGTATTATCGCCTTTGGATGTAATAATAATAAGACCTGCATCTGCTTTTCTTCCAAAATTTCCCATGTGGAAATACACTTCTTGTTCAGTCTAGCAGCAATGCAATAATGGATTTTATTAAAGGAATCCAATGTGACTGTCAACAGACAGAGCAGTAGTATTGGATATCTTGTGCTGGAAATTCAAAATAACACTGCACAAAAAATATCAATATGAATTAATCTATAGGCCATGGATTTCACCATTTCTTAAATCGGGTTTTGTTGCATAATGTACATTAAAGTGAGATAAATTCACAATTCACATTTCATTGATTTAGCTAAGTTCAATTGAGAATTTGTGTTGTTGTTTTGTGTATTTATATTTGACTGTTCCTTCCTAGAACCTTAATCAGTGTAAGCTTACATAGCCAATACAACCTGCTGTGAAAGCTTGGATCTTTAATACTGTACCATAAGCCACGCTACTGAGGTAGAAAATTTACTGCTGGCCAGAAAAATAAGAATACCCTTCCTTCAAGATTATGAAGTATATTTTGAAAAGATCTCCAGCTGATTTTCCAGCTAGTTGGTTTCAGCCAAGGTGTCTTAGACATAGAAAAACATCACTGTGTGCACAGAAAAGTGAACATAAGATAGATAGAGCATGCAAACCAAAAGCTATAATGCCTTTCTATAGTTCAATGCATACATTAAGTCCAATGGCTCTCATCATCTATATACTGCCCAGATATGTAACACCTAGAGAGTCCATACATTTCAAGGCAGCCTTTAACTTAACTCAGTAGAAAGTCCTTGGAAAAAATTATTGTATTAATTATTTCTAACTGTATTTTACTGTAGAATACTTCTTTTTCAGTTAGTGGGCTATATAACATTGCTATCTGTCTTAAACTAAGTATAACATACCAATTTATAAGAAAAATGCATATTATTGTGCATAACAATGACATATTAAAAGTTCTAGGTATTCACATTTCTCTTTAAAACATATAGTGTGATTTTGGTTTTTCATATGTATCAATAGTCATTTTAATATCGAGCAGGAATATGTAGTATTCTTACAGAAATTTCTCCCCATTAGTCAGTTTTGGCATGGCATTGTAGAAACAAAATGATGGAAAAAAAGACAAAGAATTGTCGCTATCCAGACTAACAAAAGCTTGAGAGAAGCAAAAAACATGACTACTCAGCTAACTTGGTACATACTACTGGGGCTATTAACCACTGAAAAAGAATAGTTCTCACAGTTGCAATAAGCAGTGATTTCATTTTAAGAAGGCCTTGTATTTAATTGTGTATATAAATGATTCTAGGGAAAACAGCTTCGCCCTGCTATCCATAGGTTAACAGAGAGGTGGTACAAAGAAGTAGCAGCAGCATAATTGCCAGATTGAAGGGAAATTCAACATGCATCTCAATGGCATTTCTATCTACTTCTAGTATGCCATGTCTGGAGTCTTATATTTAATCAATTTCTGTGAATCAATGGGTTGAAGAGGGGAAATCAAAGTGGGTGGAACTCTAATTATCACATCCAGAACCTGAAAGTTCCTCTGTATCAGCCTATAGACTTTCACCTGTGCACCTGTTTTCAGCTTTTTAAGATATGAAAATCCCTGAATGAATGGTTTTCAAGATACTCTGGCAGGAGGGTAAGACAGAACAGTATGCTATTCTGGGAGAAAAGCAAGGGTAGGGATATATCTAGAAACTCTAGAGTGAAATAAGGAACTCAAGGAGCTGCAAAGAGCTGGCAAATTACAGGGGATGTGAATGTTTGTAGCCAGTGCACTTAGAGGGGAGAAGAAAGGCTCCCCAGCATGCACAGTAGGCTTGACCTACAGAAGTAATGCACTATGTAACCTTCTTGTTATGAAACAACAACAGCAATAAAGGATTATTTTCTCTGGCACTCAAAAGCTTGCCACATACTACAACCTTTGATTGATAATAAAATTAAATTAATATGAAATAATCTTAAAATTACAAAGCTTTCTAGAAGGGCCTTTGATTCTATACATGACTCAATGAAACAAAATTTTAAAGTAAATGTGTAAAACTGAAATTAAATAGACTAAGCTGGAAAATTCACCTAACCATAGCCACTACCACTTTGCTGTAGATGTTTTCTAATATTATTCATTCATCATGTAGTGCAATTATAGACTTTCATGACATGTTTGAAACAATGGTAATATGCAGATAAAATTGACTTCTTTCAAATTCTACATTTTGCTCCATTTCTGAGATAAAGTTTTGTACAGACTCGCAAAAATGGTTGTCCTGTGTTTCTGGGAGTTAGTTAGTGTTGATAAGGATGATGGTTATCAGGCCATATTTTTCTTTCCTGCCTTTTATTTACTAATCTCTTCCTTATGAGCTCAGGTATTTTGAACCTTGGGAATAGCAGAAGTGGATAATGTTGTTAGCCACCATATGTGCAACATGAGTTTTTTTATTTACAATCCGTATATCCTCATTGGCCAACTGCTTCTCTCTCAAGTGGAAGGTAGAAAATACTGCTTTTCTTAGAAAATGATTATTTTTGACCTTTTTTTGTTGTTGTTGTTGCTCCCTTGGGTTTGTTGTTTTTTTCCCCCTGCTACTTTGCTTCTTCCATTATGGTTCCTTTCTTTTTCTCCCAGGCTTTTTTCCAGTGCCCTTTTAAAGAGCTAGGAAAAAAATTTTTCTTTGCAGTTTGTGCCTTCCTCTGTGCACTAGAGAGATTTTCTGAGCCAGGTCGTAAGTGTAGCTCAAGTTAGCAGGTCTTAAGTCAGTATATCAGAGGTAACTTAATTTTCTTACACTGACACATTGTTAAAATCATCCAACACAAACAAATCTTTCCTAACTGGTGTAAGTGCCTGCGAGTACAATAGCGGTAGAGCGTGCACAACTGAGCAACACTTGGTTGTGTTACTTCTTGCTTATGTGCTCACGTTTTCTCTTCTTTTCTCTTCTTGACTCAGCTCATTCTCATCTGAATGTAATGCTTAAGTAGGAGCAAATTCCAGGCACTGTTTCTCCTCAAGCCTATATGGCACTACTGAAGATCCAAGATCTTCCAAGCAAATCTAGATGGACTTGATTCCCTCGGTTTCACTACCTGGTAAACAGCCAGTTGAGATTTCATTTTAAAATCAATATTAAAGAAGATCTGACTTACTAAGTATAACATGTATGACTTTTCTAATTAATTTTCTTTTTTCTATTACTTTTCATTCAGTATTTTTGTGTCTTCAAATTCTATGTTCATGAGTCAAATGTATCAGAGCACTAGTAATGAAATTGATCTGTTTTTATGTTTGCAACTGATATTTATGATTTAGTGCATGAAAGCTATGACCTGTTAAAAAACTTCATTTTAACTTCTATTCCTACTCCTGGATTTCTAGAAAAAGAATTTAATTCCATTTGAATTTCATATAGGGATATAATATCATACATGAAAGTCAAACCAATTCAGGTTTGGATTTTTTAATTGCAATAATTGTCAGGAATACATTTACTTTTTGTTTTCTAAAATTACATGTGTGACCCTTACTCAACCCTAATTAAAAAAAAAAAAAGATGACCTCAGAGTAGATTTTTCCCCAACCTTGCACACAAACTACTTTAAATGTATTTCTGAAATACATTTAATTTTTTTCAAGAATTTAAAAAAAAACAAAAAAGCATTCATAACATTCACAAATATGCAGTAAAGTAGAATCTAAAAGATTACCTTTGATTCTTGCACTTACAGATGGCATGCAAAGACATGTTCTTTAGTGTGTGCTCCCAACCCTAGTGATGTGTCTAAGTAGTGTGATTTTCAAAACCCAAGGAAAATGACATTTCTTTAACTTGATGTTACAGAAAATTTTTGGAGACTTATACTGTACATAATGTAAAGAAGTAATTTAACCTAATCTCCCATCAACACTACATCACCATTTCTTGTTTTGAAAAGAGAATTAGGCCAACACAATAACAATGCACAAGAGTCTAGGCTACATTCTATCACCTGGTAAACTGCATGCATGTAGAAAAATAAGCAAGATGAACCACTAGACACATGGTAGTGTGGTTTGAGAAACTTATTGTAAATAAAGCAATTATAAATGGCTTTAGGATTAATGGATTTATGTCTTAAGTCAGTATACATAGTGTCTAAATATCCAGTAGGAGTATCTAGTTTTCTTTAAGATTTGGGAGGGTTTTTTATGCATCAAACTGGAGTTAAAGAGCTCAGTTAAGGTTCCAAAACCATAAATGTATCTTCCATGTGCTCATGTAATTCCCACAGATTTGAATAAGAAAAAAATATTTCTTGCTTAGTGTTTCAGCCTTGTATTAAGCAAAATCAGGGCACAAAAATTAGGAAAGTATCTTGAGGGCAAACACCACCATTGCCCAACAAGATAAAAGAAAAACTGATCCACTGAGTTGCAAGGCAGTTCCATTCTGAAGAAACATTTAAATTTTTAGTCTAGAATAGAATTAACCATGACTTGTTTTTCAAAAACCTCTAAAGCACAGTTTTTGGAACATGAATGCAAAGTTGCAAGCATTATCCTTCTCCTAATTCAATCTCCTCAAACGGTGGATACATCCACTAGGATAGGAAAACTGACTATTGCTTCCACCCTTGAACATAAAAATTACAACTTGGAGGATATCAGTACAAAGAAAAATGCATCCAAAAGTTTCTTTGTTAACATCTCTTTCCTTCCATTTGCACAGATATAACTCTGGAATCTTTTATTTCTATGCTGATTGGAAATTTTGTAATGTTTATTTCTGAAAAAAATCTATTGATAGTATCATGTCTTGAAGCCATGACAGATAAAAGGATTGAATTTGATAAGAAGGGATAACTAGGTGTACTTGTTTGCTCAGTCTTTGGTCCTTCTATTGACTTATTTAACAAAATTATCAAGCAGCAAACAGTTTGCATTTTGTGCACAATCTCTGGGTAACTACACCAATTACAAATTCAAGTTTAAAACAATCATCTGCTCTAACCTATGTTAAATCGAAACATTTTAATTTCTTTCAGCTGTTCTAGACTGAAGATAGCTTTACACATATACCACTTAGCTTATTTCCTCAATGTTTGTAACTTATTTCATATTTGGGTCCAGTATCTAAGCTTGTACCATAAATAGTGTGGCCAGCAGCACTAGGAAAGTGATTGTCCCCTGTACTGGGCACTGGTGAGGCTGCATATTGAATGCTGTGTCCAGTTCTGGGCCCCTCAGTTTGAATGCTGTGTCCAGTTCTGGGCCCCTCAATTCAGGAAGGGCATTGAGGAGCTGGAGCGAGTCCAGAGAAGGGCAATGGAGCTGGGGAAGGCTCTGGAGCCCAAGCCCTGAGCGGAGCAGCTGATGGGGCTGGGGGTGCTCGGCCTGGAGCAAAGGAGGCTCGGCTGTGACCTGAGCGCTCTCTGCAGAGCCCTGAGAGGAGCCCGAGGCCAGGGCAGGGTCGGGCTCTTCTCACAGGGAGCTAGTGACTGTGAGAGGACATGGCCTCAAGGTGCACAGGGGGAGATTCAGTCTGGACCTCAGGAAGGATTTCTTCACAGAAAAGGTTGTTGAACATCGGAGTGGACTGGATGATGGAATCACCATCCCTGGAGGTGTTCAGGAAACAGAACATGGCCATGGTCCAGTTGACAATGTGGTATTCAGTGGTTGAAGCCAATGATCTTGGAGGTCTTTTCCAACCTAAATGACTCTGTGATTCTACAAATAGAAAAATTCATCCTGTAATATTGGTGAATATGCAGACAATTTTATGACACTGAATGATGAAAAAATTTGGTGCATTTAACATATATTTGCCTTTTTAGAAGAAGTGAACTTGTAAACAGACTCCTAAGCTTTGCTTGGTAGCTAAAGGCAGCATTGACCCATTTCTAATATTTGTGCTTTCTAAAGAAAAAATTGAGGCGTTATTTTGAAAGCCTCATTAGAAGTGATTTATTTACCAATTCACAAACATAAATACTTCACCTGTGTCAGCTCTACAGACTATTAGCTAAAAACATGTACTTAAATGTAACATAAGTATTTTTAAAAAGACTACATTTTTAAATGCATAATTTACATAAATAGAGCCCAACTTATAAAACAATGACCTCTAAAACAATGCCCATGATTCTTGGGCATTTTCTGTAGGCTGTAAGTCAAATGCCTAATGTCTGAACACCTTATGCATTCTTCAGAAGAGTATTCATATTTGGAGAAAATAGGGGTAAAATACTCCCTCATCCTTGGGAAGCTATTTTAAATACACCAAAGAGATTCTAAGACAAGTGTCCTATCAGGAGTGTTTGAAGAATCACTAAAAGGTAAACTGATCAATGAATGGGACAGAAAACTAAGCAATAAAATCTAATTTTAAATATCAGCTATAGAATTTAAATAATGAAATAGTTTTGTCTTTATGTAAAGTTATACACTGCGTAATTGGAGAACAGGAATTATTTGTGCCTTTCTGTCACAATCTTAAATATGAATCCTGCACATATAATCTATCTCTATACAGGCATTATATATGTTTTGTGTATCTGTACATGTGTACATTGTGTACATTTTCTCACACATGGGCATGTGTGAGAAAGCTACTGTTGCCAGAAGGAGCACTTAGGTCTGAGAGAGTAAGAGGAAATAATGAAGTACAGGCAGCAGAAAGAGGAAGTCACCTAATCACTAAGAGCAACAAGTGAATTCTACATAATGGTCTATTTCCATCTCTGGACTGACATTGGGAAAAGTGAACACTGAATAGAAAAAAAACTTGGTCAAATTGGAGGAGGACATTTTCTTTGAGAAGAAAAGAAGGGTAAGAATCTGAGAAATCATTCTAAGGAGGTTCCCCTTAATTAATAAATTAAGGAAAATCACAGTAAAATGAAATGAGAAAAGCTACACAGATATGGAAGTAGATATCAGCCTAGAGTCGTGTTTACAATTGAGAAAACTGTCAAGTTGCAAAGGAGAAATAAAACTTTTCAATGATCCCCAGAAAATACTTGGAGGGAAGAATAGCCAGGCTGGTTCAAGAAAAGAATTATTTATATGGAAATGGAGCAGTGGCCACAAAACATACACAAAAACATACATCAAAATGAGGAAGAAAAAGAAGTCAGACAGAATTTGCAATGCTTAATTGTCCCTAGGGAGTATCTGATGAGATTTGCAACTTTTGTAGCAGACCAAGATAGCCCTGGTAAAGAGATGAATACCTGAATGGATTTAGCTTATACATGAATCCACTGACGTCAAGAGGCTACAGAATCCCTGAGACAGTATCTGGAGGTGTCACAATAAAGCATTGCTGTTTGCTGAGTACCAATATGTCACAGTTCAAAAGTTCAAAAGTGCAAAGCCTTCCTGTATACCTTTGTTTCTAATACAGAACATTGAAGAGAATTATGGTTCTGTCTGAAAGGTTTCCTTGGCTTCTCACTCAACTCTAGCACAAGGCAGATGTCTGCAAAGCTGTCATCCCCTTCAGCAGAGGTAGTGAAGGGTCTGGAGAGCAAGTCATATGAGGAGTGTCTGAGGGAGCTGGGGTTGTTCAGCCAGGAGAAAAGGAGTCTCAGCAGTGACCTTATTGCTCTCCACAGCTACCTGAAAGGAGGCTGTAGCCAGCTGGGGTCAGGCTCTTCTCAGAGGCAAACAGTGACGGGATAAGAGAAAATGGCCTCAAGCTGTGCCAGAGTAGGTTCATGTTGGACAACAGGAAAAATGTCTTCGCAGAAGAGCTTGTCAAGCAATTGGAACAGGCTGCCCAGAGGGGTGGTGGAGTCACCATCCCTGGAGGTATGTGGCCCTTTCAGACATAATTTAGTGGTGTCTGGTTCGACTTGAAGATCCAAAAGTTCTTTTCCCACCTAAAAAATTCCATGACTCTAAGCCAATGTCATGGCCCTCCATGTGTGGTATGGAAGAGCCTGAAAATCAGCCAGCTGCAGGACAGATATGACACCATGCAGAGAGCAGGGAGCAGCCTGCCTTTGGCACAGTCAATACATATACCTGCTAGAGAATAATGTTCAGCTCACTGGAAGCCTGGGAAAAGCAGATTGCCCAGGGGCTGGGAGAATTCACACTGCCTTTCAGTAGGTGAGCTGATGGCTGTAAATAAGCATTTAATTTTTATTATGGTAAATAAATGCTCTGGGCAGTTCCTAAAGCTTTGGGAGTCTCATTACTGTCTCCTCTAAGGTAAATTCCTGCAAACAATGTTACACACAGTACTTCTGAAAGTGTGTATATCAGCAAGTGAAAATTTTAAATAAGAAACCTGAATAATTGTCACCAAAAGCATATGCATGCAGAAATAAAAGCAATAAATGGGACAGAAAGTTTACTGTGGTTTCTTAGCATTCTGATGTGTACCTTTGAAGGCCATGAATGCCAATGGAGTGTTGAAGTACTGAAAAATTGAAACAGATGTTATGGGGAAAGTTGAAAGTCAATATACAACCTCAATATATGATAGATATGGAAAAAACCACTTCAGTGGTTGGCATACGCTTAAATATAATTAGAACCGGATGACAATTTACTGAGAGAAAATTATTGTGCCAGAAAAACACAAATAATAAAACTGTGCAGAGGGAAGGATGTTGAACATTGGTGCTATGGGCACGGGTATAGGTGAGGCACTTTGGAAATAAGGAATCTGTGTTTAAGATTTTCCCATGGCACACTCAGTCAGTGAATTTGAATGCTCTCCTCATCCTAATACCTCTGTCTGGCTCCTAATGCACAATTTTTTGAGAAGGAAATAGTAAGTGTAGCTTTGATTTTACGTAGCAAACTTTTTAAGCTCATTAAATCATTAAAGAAAATCAGCTCCTGTATGTATAAGAGTAGTATCTTTGCTATTATAGTGAGAGAAAGCAAACTCACCTGAATTCACACATCCAGAATACTAAATGTAGCTTGAATATTTTTGTGTGCATCAAAACAACTTATGTTCCCAATACTGACAAGTAGATATTTATGTTTTAAGGATTATGTATTGTGCTAATTTAAAAACCAAAGAAATAAACCCACAAACCCATTAAAAAAAACAAAAACCACAAAACCCCTTCGACTCTTAGAAGTTGAACATTAGTCTTCTGAGAGTAATAGGATGCAAATAATATTTTTTTTGAAAAATTTGTAGGGAAATTTAAAAATACACATGCAAATATAGGTATATCTATACCTGTATAGTCACTTATTAGATGAATGAACTTGATCCATGCTGTATCTATTGGTATTTTTCATTATATTTAATTTTAATTCATTTATTCATAGTTTTAACCTTTGTAAGAACATCAGTTATTTAAATGAGTAGAAGGTAAACCCCATCAACAAAACTGCAGGGTTTAATGTTGAAGATAACTGACATGCATGAAGTCATTGTATTAAAATATTGTTTTTCTTATTGTTTAGCACAGATGGTGCTGGTAATTAATATTGTGCATTTTTTTCATCAGGGGATTCCCTGATTACAAAAGTCAAGCTGTATGTAATAAACTGCTACATTACACTGTATGAATAAATGATTTATGATTTATATATTTATTAATGAAAATTTCATTATCCAAGATGCAAATTATGCAATGTTTTAAAGTTTCTCAAGATACATAGTGTGAAAAATCATGTATTTTTATAAAATCCATAATTCATTAAATACAGTAGAGTATAAAAAAACCCCATTTACTTCTGTTCTTTCTAAAGGCTTTATCTAAGTACTGATGATCACAAACAAACTCATTAGAAAATGTGCCTCAACAATGTAAATATCTTTGAGGATTTTCTGATACTTCCTGCAGAGGGGATTGCAAGTACAGTTAGGAATGAATTCTTCTGTCTTTACTCAGTGAAGACAAACATTATGCCCTCTGCATCATTTTTGGTTCAGGGTTTGTTTAAATGGGACCTTACTTTATAACACTCATTGAAATCAAAGCATATATTTTGCTATATCTAGTAAACTAATTTCAAATTAATTTCTGAATAGGACCATAGAAACATGCTTATATACAACCACCTAAAGTGGTACTACCTTTCCTTGGTGGCCTTTAAATTTTAGGGCACTTTGTACTGTCACAAAAATGTGCCTGACAAGAAAACCCAGTTGTCCTGTGACAAATTGACCCAATTGTTCTTGGTCCTATTTGACAAACCTCCAGCTGCAAGATGCAGGTCAGTTCCCAAACTACCCACAAAGTGTGGAACAGCAGCAAAATTATTCTAGGGCACACTCCCACCCCACCCATTGCAAATGCAGGTTCAGATGGTTGAAGCCTGTTCTCCAGACTGGAGGAGCTTCTGAGCCTAAATACACTTGGCAAGCTGGCAAGGATATGCAAGACAAACAAGGTGCATGAGATATACTTCACTTACCCACATGAGGGAATCAGTAATCATAACTACTATAAAGTGAGCTTTTTTTACTGCTTCTGCACATATTCCACTGAGAAGTGGATTTTTATCAGTTGCCTGTAACCTTTTGTCCACATACCTTTCTCTTGTACAGTCAACAGACTGGATTTCATTTCATTCACCTGCAGTTCAGGGTGGAATTTTGAAGCAAAAAGATCTAGATATTCAACATGACTTTTGAATAGGGCAGAAAATGGAATCAAAAGGTTCATATCTAATAAAAGGATACTTTTGCCTTCTGAGTCAAGTTGCCTCAGTCCTAAGCCACAGCAACTATCTAGTACATGATACTACAGACTTTAGAATTTGTATTTCTTGGAAGTCTTTTTTTTTTCCTGAGAAGAATCCTAACTCTCCATCATCTACTGCAAAAATAAGTAATATTCTATATTCAATGGATTATGAAATAGTCACTCAAAAATATATATTTCAGAAGTATACTATATGTAGTGTCTACCTCCAGTTTTATTATCCATTATTAATATACTTTTTTGAAGATATGTGAAAATGGCTATAAAACCATTAAATACCTTAATTAATAACTACACTTTATGATATATATTAAAGCAATAGATAATTTGAATTTACACTTTTGCTGTACTCCATATTGTCACCTTTAAAATACACATTTATTTTAAAAATCAATGCCTTTTAGCTACTGCAACTTTTATAATAACTTTCAAGTAAATCAAGGAATCCAGATATCATTAACATTTTTGTCAAGTATTTTGCAGATTTGTCCCCAGGTTTCTCTATCAGTGTGCATAACTAAGGGAGAGAACAAAATTATGTAATTGTAATGTAATTTGTAAGTAAATACATGTTCAGTTTAGAAATGTGAAATTATTTTCCCTTTCAAATTAATAATATCTGCCATATATGACATTTTACAATCTATAAATTTACTATGACTGCATGGAATTTGAAGAATCTCTGGGTTTTTTCTCACACAAACCACACATGCATTTGTGTGAGTTCTTTAAAGCTCCCTGATTTATTAGGTTATTATAGCATGAATTAGTGCAATAGAATGAAAAATGCATGGGGTATGTATGTACACCATAAACTTTGGGGGAGAAAAGCAGTATTTTAAAACAGACTAATACTAGTGACAGTATACAGCATTTATATTTTGCTGCATCGAAACAGCAGGTTTTAAAAAGAAACATTGTCAAGAAGCAATTAATCCAGTTTGTTAACTTTTTAATGGAAAAATGCTACAAGAAGTGTTATAGTAGCTCCACTTGTAAACTATCTCAGAATTCTCAGTTCTCTATTAAATATTACTGTAATGTAAATTATTGCATGTTTCAGATTTGCAACAGAACAATTTAAGAGCTAGTAATTCCCACAAATAAAGCAATAATAAGTGATCACTGAGACTTCTCCTAAAGTGGAAAATTAGTTGCTTAGGATTTCAACTTTCCATGGGATTTTTCTGCATTGTTTTCTGCATGAAAATGTTTATGAATATGGGAGGCAAATGTGCAAATATCCAGCGTTTAGCTAGTAGAATAATCTGTATTTTGAATTCACATTTCACAGATACAGTGTTGACTAGCTGCATGAAAAATATTAGTTCAAATCATAGAGGATTTGTTCTTAAATGATGCTACCAGGTCCTTGATGTATTTGTATATGAAGGAACATTTCTTTTCTGTGAAGGAATTTGAGATCTATAACCCAAATCTTTCTACCATGATATTCTGTCTTTTATGAGCTTCTGCTTTGACTAGGCCAATGGTATCCTGGCTTGTGTAGAAACAGTGTGCCCAGCAGGACTCTGGCAAAGAGCATCCCCCTGTACTCTGCACTGGAGAGGCTGCAGCTTGAGTCTGTGCTCAGCTCTGGGCCCCTCAATACCAGAGATACTGAGGGGCTGCAGCATGTCCAGAGAAGGGCAACAACACTGGGGAAGGGTCTGCAGCACGGGTGCTGTGAGGAGCAGCTGAGGGAGCTGGGGTGTTCACCTGGAGGAAAGGAAGCTCAGGAGATTCCTTGTCATTCTCTGCAACTCCGTGAAAAGAGGTTGTAAGAGTGGATTGCTTCTCCCAAGTAAAATGGGGTAGGATGAGAGGAAATTGCCTCAAATTGAGGCAGGGCAGTTTGATTATTGGGAGAATTAATTCACAGAAAGGTCTGTCAGGCATTGGAACAGGCTGCCCAAGAACAGGTGGAGTCACCATTACTGAAGTTGTTTAAAAGACATGTAGATGTGGTGCTTAAAAACGTGGTTTAGTGGTAGATTTGGCAGTCCTGGATTAATGGTTGGACTTGAAGATCTTTTCCAACCTAAAGGATTCTATAATTCTAGTTGTTTTAATTCTTAGTTATTTAAATCTAGTTACAAGACCACACTAGTATGTTGTTTGCATGAGTAAGAATTCACAGATGTTTGAAAGCATCATGAAAACAAGCCTTGATGTAAGTTGCTGGGTGTTTTTGAGTCCTGCCACTTCAGTCTTTCCTCATGAAAAACTCACAAAATAGATGCTTTCTTCTGCCACAGTTTTAAGCCCATCAGAAAAACAACTAAATATCCAAAAGCAGTGGAGGGTATTGGCTCAGTTCCTGGGAATTGTTTTAAACTTGTAGATTCCTCTGCCTTATTGCAACTGGTTGCATGACTGTGCTGACCAGCAAATTTACAACATTGGATCTGTTTGATCAACAACAAATCACTGATCCAGGCTGAAATAATTTATAACTGCAAAACATGCAAGAAAATGTAGTTTTGGAAGTGAAAATCAAAATCAGACACCTGTCTTTTTAAAGACTTCTCTGTATTATTTTGAAATTTATTTATGAAGGGTTATTTTTTTATATATGCAAGCTAATATGACATAAATCGAGGAAATCATACCACTGAAGAATATGCTTAATGAAATCTTCATTGTTACAAGAAGATACCATAGAATATCTGGTTTAGTTGAGCATATGTACAGTTTTTAATGTAGGTGGTCTCTATCTGGAAAATACATGATAAGAAATACAATTCAAATAAATTAAAAGTTAATATTTTAGCTAGGACCAAGAAGAAACCTAGAGCTAAAGGTAAATGACTTTTCATACTTAGGGGAATAATATTTTTAGCAATATTATTATCCTTGGAATTACACCATTAAAACTTACTGCATTATATTAGAATTTTCTTTATGTTTCTTTCTGCCAAGTATTATACCTCGGGATCAATAAGTAGATAATAAACTTCATTTCTTACATTGAACAATTACAAATGTGATCTATGGCAGCTGAAATGTGGTACTACAATGAAGTAACATTCTAAATCTATGTAAGTAGCCTCCTTACAGAGAAAAAAACAGAAATGGAGTTATTGGACATTTCTGCTCCAAACAAAACAATGAAAGTGAAACAAGAGCAATGATTCAGACTGATTTCCTACCTTGCTGTCTACAGCTCTCATCCTTTTATTTTACTGGTAAATTGCAGATATTTACTATTCTTTTCAAAATATCTACAAATATATAGCTCTGAGCATATTTTAATCTGTGCACTGAACTTTTTACCCAACACTGCAGTGTTTGAAAGTAGTGGGAGCTGTGCGTGAGGATCTAGGATAGCATATGGCCTGAGGTCCAGCTGGATGTCTGAGCATGTCATTCCAGACGCAGGTTTGGATTGCTCAGTAATTAGCAACTGACTGTTTAATATTGTTAACTCATTTTTTCTTTGCAATTCATGTCCCGCTTTTCAAAATTCTAAAAGCACAAATTGTGCATGTGCCAGCAAAAAAATAATAGTAATGAGCTCATTTCCATACCACTGGTCCCATTTTCATGCTGACTGATGGTGATTTCCAAAACTGAGCTTTACTGGCAAACAGGGTTCTGCTAGCATTGTCCTTCCAAATGCCTGGAGGAAATAATCCCAGGTTTCAAATGGAAAAATAAAAAATATGCTCAGTTCTGTCTAGGTTTTCGCTTTACTTTTGTTATGAGCTGCAATAGCCCATAGTAAATTCAGCTTCGGAAAAAATTATTTTTTCTTTGTTAACAGTTTGAGGTAATTGTGTTCCTGTTCATTAGATGCCACAGATTCAGACAGTTGAGCTCTCCTTGCTCTATCTCACTGAGGCAAAGAGACTCACTGTGATTTGTCAAATGCTGGCAACTCTATGGCTCTGCCTTTTCTATTACCAGGCTGCAATCTGCCTTGGAATGGATCTGCAGTGGAAAGTTTTTCCTCTAGGGAAAAAGCTCCTCGTTGAGGTGTATCTGTAATCACGCAACAGAACAGTTGTGCAGATGTGGCACCAAGAGGCAGATATTCAATGGCCTGTTCTTGTGATTCACTTGAGCACAAAACTCACTTACTCAAAGAAGGACCATCTTCTTTTGCAATAGGCTGGAAACTCTCATCTGTTATTTCTGCAGTTGCTATTTTAGTGCCTGCATCCATTTGCCCTTCTAGTTTTGGAATGGTTGCCCCCTTTTTTATTTGCCAAAGGCCACCTTCCATTTTCAAGTCCTATCATGAAGTATTGTTTTGATAAGCCTGTGCGAGTGCAGTGGGAGTTTTGTGCCACTTCATTTGTATATCACTGACCAGTGAATGTCAAAAAGCTTTCTTTCTGATTTGGGCTTACTCCACTCCTGTTCCTGAGTCAAACTGCCCCAGGGTCAGAAAGGATGGCTGAATCTGATTCTGGATCTGATTCCAGTCAGCTCTCAACAAATAACAAACAATCAAGGTGAGTCCATAAAGCACACACTGGCGATCCTGGTTCCAGGAAATGCCCTATTTTTTTCCCTCTGTTGGCAACTTTAGCTTAAGGTTTCATGTATTTATGGGCTTTTCATGCAAATATTTCTTTGCTAATATATTATGCTGGGAAAAGTTTTGATTTCTTCTACTTTTTCTGGCTTTTTTTATACAACAGTAAAAATACACATTTTATACCTAAACTGTAACTTCTGTTCATGAAAACTCTATTTTCTATTTTTTTCCAATACAGAAAACCTCTTTGTAGCTCTATGCCAGGATTTGTGGCAAAAAAAAAAAAAATTATTGCACCCTGCAAATAAATTCAATGTGTTACCTATAACTCTGTGCTTTTTAAGACACAGTCTGACATTCACTAAAAGTTGTGTATAGTCCATTCACTTTGGTTTCATAGAACTGAGTTCAGAATTATACATGCTTTAGTTTTCTTCCCAGGTCCCAAGGAAAACAAACGAGAGAGAGTAAGGAAGGGGAGAAGCTCCTAGATCTATCACTGAGAATTTCATGGATACTTAGGTGACCATATTGCAATTCATAGGAAAATTTTGTATTTTCTTAAACCTAAACACTTATCTAAGACCTAAATACTGAGACATAAGAATGTGTGATAATATCTGGCAAGTTATTTATTTACTATTGCTGATAATAGTTCATCCTGGAGGTTAGAGTCAAGGGTACATTTTTGAGGATATAAAATGAATATGGAAATCTGTTCTTATTAAAATGAAGTGAGATATCTCTCCAGCTGGATTTCTCTGTGTCTATTTGTTCCCTCATAACTTCCTATTAATGTCTTACTGCTACATATCTACAGCAGGAGTTTACATGTGCAGGTAAACTCACTGATCATCTCTGAAGCCAGAGATCATTTGAGGACCCTTATCAAGGCTCCTTTCCAAAGAGAGGCTCCCATTGCATCTACCACTTATTCTTATAAGAGGGTAGTTTTTTTGTTAGTTGTTCAAACTGTTATGATTTTGTGTTATTCTTTACTTAAATTATTATTATAGTAGCAAGATGCCAAATTCTCTTAATGAAACCTATACGAGGATTTTTATGGACAAATCAAATACTCTGCTTGCCTACAGTATTTTGTCTCTTGGTTGCTAAGGGCCTTTCTTTGTGGGCTGCATATCACAACTGATTTCTTAGGTGTCCTTACTAGGGTTAACACATGGGCACCAAGTGACATAGCCCCACTCATTGCCACACTTCCATCATAATGAGGACTTTGGGTTTTCTTTCACGTCTTCAGGAAGGTAAAAGTGGGTAGGCACAACAGCTTTCCAAAGATTCTAAATATCAGTCAGTCTTTACATTGCAGATGGTGCATGCCTGCCAGAACAAACAATAAATCCTTTATATTCTGCATGCAGCCTGGGAAATCCCTCTGCATCTATGGGATTCCATAGGATTCTGATTCATCTCTTGACTGTGGCTGATGGGTGCTGAAATCTGCTGCTTATGCTGTACTTCCTGCCAGGTAGCTCAGTATGCAGCGGGCAAGCATCGAGGAACTGAAAAGTGTTCCCAGCTTCCTTGGTACAGATTTCACTGCAAAACTCTCTAAAGATGACCTCATATACTGAACAAACTCTGAAACCCTAAATTAAACAGAGTATTATTTTTAGAAGGAGCAAGGAAATTTCTCTAAGTAAAATTTACAAATCAATTGGTAATTCATTTACAGTTGCTTTCCAGTTATAAAATTGAGGATAGATTAATGCTAGGCAATGCCATGCATGGATAAATTGCAGTTGTTTGATTTGCACCGAATCTAGGCTTCTAAATGAGGGTACATTTCTGCTGAGCACTGATCTCTTTTTTTATTTGTCTACATGTTGATCTTCTAAAAGGCTGAATCAATACAGAGATTGATAATAAGGAGCTTGAGAAATTTACATTTATCATCTGAAACAAATGCTGAAATATGCTGAATAACTGGAAGATTGCTGTGTGCTACAAATCCCCTTTTTCCTCATTGCTGTGGCTGTTGCCGTTCTTTTCAGGTGCAAAAAAGTATTCCATGAAATCCTTCAAAGTATTAGTAAAGTAATTTTGGTTCCTAAATCAGTATGGAAATTTGTAGTTTCTTAAATAATTATTACAGAACGTAATATTATGTAACCTATTATGTACAATAGGATGATAATAAAAAGGTGGAATATAAATAGATATAAAAATATAAAAGGCATATGTTTGAATTAATACCTGCAATTTTTTTAATCGCTAAGATTAGTTTAGTGTGTTTGAATTTTTTTGTGTGGTATAATGATGCCAGTGTGGTAGGTTTGCAGTATAAATTATTAGAAGAAACTTTCTGATATAAATAATCAACACTGACTGTTGTATAAGCTTAATTAAACATGATTGTACTACTAAAATTTTGCTGAAATGCAGGTGTAACTTAAGGCAATATGGATTTCATGATTGACTTTAAAAGAGCCAGGATTTCACTGTAAGAGATTAGGAAGTTGTGTGACATTATGCAGCACACATATGTAATCTTGTACTATTTTTTTCTCCCAAATTAGGTTGGAAACTGTTATTTTTAACAAAATTGTACACAATTGGAAATGTATATGTCCAGCAATTTTTAATACTAGCTATGAATTTCTTATTTACTTATTGATGCTACAGATATATGCAAAAAGAACACAGAAATTTTCTTCCTCGGAGATTTTATTCATGTGCTAAGCATACAATTTCAGAGATGCTTAAAATTTTTGATTATTTTAAATATGGTTTTAGCTATTTCTCTTAGCAGCTTATAGAGTTGAATGTAAACATAACTATCTTTTTTATCAAGTGTTTCCAAACATTTTGATTTTCCCAAAACTGCAGTGTTAAAATTTTAATATGCCAGAAATATCCTCAAGTTCACTGGTGCTTTAAGACTGTCAATCATTATGAAGCAACCAGAAAACCTTCTTTGTTCTCTTCCTGCTATATAAAAACATATCCTAATGTGATCACTAGTCATTCTTGTATGGTGCTTTTTATTGCCTGAGAATCCAAACTAGAACAGTGGCATTTTCTTTACTTGCTAGTGACATAAAATTCATTACAAGTGCTAATTTTATAGGGTAAGATGGCCCAACCATGTATTAAGCTCATTGTTTTGTATCTAAAACAGATGTTACCACAAATATCATTGTTGTGCTGTATGTCTCTTTTTTTTTTGGTCTCTGATATGTGCCTGTGAGATCCTCTATTTTAAAATTTCTGTCCTATGTATTTTTCAAATAAAAGACATCTGTCTAATAGTAACAAAGATTTCTTAACAGCTAAATCTCCATTTGCAGTCAGTGTAGCAACTTTTCCGCCTCTGTTAACTGTGTGTCAACATTTCCTTCTACAGCAGCATAAATTGCTGATTTCTAGCATATGGGCATGGAATGCCAGATACATTGTGGCTTAGCTGAGGCATTAAATAAATCTCTCAGTGTTGCTGAATGCTGCTGCTTCCTAGGGTCAAGGAAATGAAGGATGTGAATTTAGTGTTAGAGAAATAAAAGGAGAAGAATATTTTGATTTTCATACCATTTGAGGAAAAAAAAAAAGAGAGAAGAGGAAAAGTCTTAGCTTGCCACTAGCTCTTGTTATTCCACATGCAGTGCCAGGCTGGTATGGAGTACAGCTGAGCCCTTTTAAAATGTAAGTACAATCCTCAAGAGCTGCATCGAAATAACAAAACACAGCACATGTTGTAAATGAGTGAAAACAGAATCTCTAAATGTAGAAAGGGCCATAAGAAATGCAACCTAACTTTGTGAAAGGTAGAAAAAGATGAACTGTATTTTTAGGATCGTGCGTTGTCACTTTAAAAAACCCTTCGTACTGGACAGTCTAAATGTGCCCTACCAAGTTGGGCTCATGTAACTATACTAAATAGGAGCCTACGACACAGCGTACATTGTTTAAAGACTACTTCAGGATGGTTTAGGGAGAGGATGATATAATCTAAATATGTGATAAAAAGAGATTATGGGTACATATAATATTCCACACTGGCAGGCATTCCTATCATGTCATATCAAAGTCTAGCAAAATGTTGAAAGTTAGAAATGTTATCTAGCATTAGCAGGCATTTAAGGAACGTCTCTTGAATATTTCTAGCATAAAAAAGTATTTCATGTGATGTAAATGAATGGTAATTTTCTGACTTTAAAAGAGAACTGTGCCAGTGTATTTCAGCATTCTGGACCGAATTCTGCAAACATGGAGATGCTTTCAATTTGCTCTGCCTGCCTTCCTGCCTTAGATGGCTGCGATTGCAGCGAAATTAATCCATTTAAAAATCTGCGGCTTAAACTTAAGGATTTTCAGTTTTTTCCCCCTCTCTTTTTTTTCTTAGAATATCAATAAGTTCCAATTGAAGAGCGGATTCTTTTGCAATTCAGGCATGTGCCGGCGATAACGGGCGAGTTGGCATGAAGAGAGGCAGAGATGGATTAATTATGCAGAGAACATGGAAATTCTGCTTATCATCGGCTAGCAAAGGAGCCCAGCTCACATAATCAGCAAACGAAGGGAGAGAAAAAAATAACAATGCAATGGCACCTTCCAGCCCATCATCAGGATTTTTTCTACCCCCTTGTAATTAAAAAATAACATACACTTATAGCCCTATCTCCTGTGCAGGCAAGGAGTGGATGTCCACAAAATAATTGCAGCGGGATATTAGAGCTGGGAACAAGGGCTGTCCATTCGTAGTATCCCTTACTCTCTCCCTCCCTCTTTTCTGGCCTCTCCTAGGCACTTTCCTTCTGTCTGCATTCAGAATCAGATGAGTGTCTCAGGTGACATCCTATCTCAGTGTCCATAAGTCCCAAATCTCACCCTTATCAAGATTCAAGCAAACATATATATGATAAATATTTGAAGTGCAGAAGCAGTGGGGTTTCATCCTGATCACCTATGAGCTATCTGCAGAAAATCACTTTGATGGGAACCTTTCCAAATAGTCTTTCTGAGTTAAAAAATAGACTGATAGAAAGGATTTTTTGTTGCTGTTGCTATTTCACTTTTTCTTAAAGAAGATCATGCTACCTGTAAAGTTTTGGGTTTTTTTCGTTTGTTTCATGCTTTATTAAACACAAGGTAAAAAATAATGCAACAGATTTATTGTACAGATAAAATTATGGTTGTTTAAAAAGGTTCAGTAGCAATATATTTGAGGAGACTGATAAAATAAAAAAGAAGAAACCTGTTTCTCATTAAAAAACCCCAGACTGATTCTATATTTATTATTGTTCATTTTACTAATGGTATATCTCATGCATATTAAGGTGCAGACAGTATATGTTACAATTTTTCTCCATTGACTACCAATTTTACAAATGTGCTTTGTGGCTTTTGTAACCATCTACTATTTTGCCCACTGCTCCCTGTAAGTCATGCTCCCAGACTTCTGAGCCCTATTGTCCCTCCCCCCAGACCCACTGGTCAGCAACGGAGGCCAAACACAGATAATGAAGCCCAGAATGATAAAAAATTATGCAAGAAGGAAGGAAAAGCAGTAGGCCAGGATTATAAAGCTGGCTGTCTCTGGAAATTTAATTTATTCATTGAGTTCCTCCAAAGCAGGGGACCAGTGTGGGGCGCAGTTTGCACACCAGTAAATGAGCTCCTGGGGACTTTGATGATAACTGATTCTCTACTAACTTTGTAAAAATTTTTAATCCCAATTCAGAAACAGTGATGAAGCTGGAACATAAAAATCTGATTCCATTGCAAAGTTATGCATGAAAAATCAGTAATAAATTTTCATCAGTATCCTTAAGAAAAGAAACGCATTTACAAAACTGGCATCTTAAAGACAAGACACTGTTCCAAACTCTGCTCTGAGGCTCCATAGTGTAAATCCAGAATAAATCCACTGAGCTCATTACATTATATAATCAAAGCAGTGCTAATGTATATGTGCACACATAGTCACACACGGTTTCAGAAAAAGGTTCAGCAGGGTGAAGCTTATGTTTTTTGTTTCAGCAGTACAAGACCCTCTCCAAAATCTTGCATTAAAATTACTTCAGTGTGGTTTCTTTGTTTGTTTTAAATGAAATTGGAACAGAACAGCTCTTAGACATCACAGCTCTTCCAGCACTGCAGGGGTGCAGCAGCAGCAGCATGTGTGCTCCAGGAAAAATCACTTCTAGCCTGAGAAATCCCCTTGTCCAATTGTTCTGCATCCTGGCCACTTCTCCCAGTGCAGATGCCAGCTAGGGGCATTTAGAGTTCAGTGTTCCCACCTAGACATTTTGTGAACAGGAAATTATCTGAGACCTTCAACCCTTCAAGCCACAACAGTACTTTGGGACTAGATTGTCTCTAGGATTCTTTTCACTATCCCCATACTCGCCGCAAGCTTCATAGGAAAGTGCTCTGGTCACACTGCCTGAGAATCAGAAGGAAAAAGCTGGGACGGGGAGAATGAAAACCATTCATTCTCATAGGAGAAGATTAGATTCAAGAACATCTAAGGAACCCAAAGGTGCACAAAGCCATAGAACTTGATGAGATGCATCTGTGGGTCAGGAGGAAACTGTAACCCTCATTTTTTAAAAGGAAAAAAAGAAAGATCAGGGGTATGACTGGCTAGCCATTCTGACTGCAGTGTCCTGGAAGATCATAGAGCAGATACTCCTGCAAACTGCTAAGGCACATGGAAAACAAGGAGGTGATTGATCACAACCAACATGCCTTCACTAAAGGAAAATATGTCTGGCAAATTTGATGGTCTTCTATGACAGGGTTACAGCATTATTGGTGTGGCAACAGTGACTGGTGTCTACCTGGACTTGTGAAAAGCATTTGCCACTGTCCCATACAACATCCTTGTTGACTGGAGAGTCATGGATTTGATGGATAATAAATTGACTGGATGGCTGTGCTCAAAGAGTTACTGTCAATAGCTTCATGTCCAAGTGGACAGACTCTCTTACAAGAAGGACTTGAGGGTATTGGTTGATGAGAAGGTCAATATGACCTGTCAATGTGCACGTGCAGCCCAGAAAGTCAACTGCATCCTGGGCTGCATCAAGAGGAGTGTGGTCAGAAGGCTGAGGGAGGGGATTATCCCCCTCTGCTCTGCACCAGTGAAACCCCACTTGGAATACTGCATCCAGCTCTTGGGCCTGATCAGAAGAAGGACATGGACCTGCTGTAGCAAGTTCAGAGAAGGGCCATGAAGATGACATTAGGGCTAGAGCACCACTCCTATGAAGATAAGCTGAGAGAGTTGGAGTTTTCAGCCTGAAGAGGACAAGGCTCTGGAGAGATGTCAGATCAGATTTCCAGTACCTAAAGGAGGCCTACAAGAAAGCAGGAGAGGTACTGTTTACAAGGGCATGTAGTGATAGGACAAGGGGTAATTGTTTTAAACTGAGATGATAGATTTAGATTAGATATTAGGAAAAAAATCTTTACTGTGAGGTTGGTGAGGCAATGGTTACCTAGAGAAGTTGTGGATGCCCCATCCCTGGAAGTGTTCAAGACCAGGCTGGATGGAGCTTTGAGTAACCTGTTTTACTGGCAGGTGCCCCTGCCCATGGCAGGGAGGTTGGAATCATGATGATCCTTAAGGTCCCTTCCAACACAAACCATTCTATGAACTTATGGTAGCAGCCTTAGTGTGTTTAAAGAGGAGACACAGGCAATCCCAGCCTGCTGGCAGTCCTGTTGTACCAGTAGCTGTTTAGTGTTGAACAGAATTAAAAAAAAAAAAAAGTAAAAGAAAGGAAGAAAAATAATTGAGATGATAGGTCCATAGTCACAGAAAAACATCAGAGGTACAGCTACCATAAAAACTAAGTAGTCTCTAAATTATCTATGTCTATACATTAGACTGGAGATAGTAATTAATAAACTTCATTGCAGAGGCAACAGCTGGTCACCCGGCTTAGTACTGTTTGTGAGTAGAAGAAGTCATGGTGAGAAACTAAACCAGCTACCCACATTGTCCTTGAGCCTATAAATAGATCTGATTAGCCAGGTGTGTGTTCATGCAGAGATGCAGCTACAAGTTCACTTGGCAAGTTTTATCTTTAGCAGCTCCTGGTATTAAGCAGTTTTTTGTTGCTCTGCTGGGATAGAAACTTTGCATAGAGCACATACCTCTATAATCTTTTACATTTCCTGAAAACAAGTTTCAACATCTTTCACAATAGGAGGCAGATAATAGAATTCTTAGTAACTGTAACAGTAAATGGATTTGTAATCTACCCATGATTAAAATTATTTTCATCATGAAGCAGAATTCTCATTATTGCCATTTTAATATTATCAACTATAAAGTGTCTCAGTGATTGATACTATAGACAGCAAACCCCTATATTATGGTAATTAAATCTAAAATGAATCAGCCTTCCTTATACGTCTTAGTATAGCACCTGATTATTTAAAAAAAATTATATTCTGGTGTCACCTAATGGGGGATGCCACTTTAAGAAATACACTAGAATAAGAGCTGCTCAGGGTCAAAAAGTTGAGCCATAGGCGAAACAAAAAGAAAAAAAAAGGAGAAAAATATATTGTTCCCAGTTTTAAATAAAGGGGATTTCAATTTGTGAAAACTTTAGGTCTAATATTTTATAGATACTAAGACCTTTGCACGAGTCTGATAACTCATACCCAACATGTAAGCATGTCATTGTTCACAGTATTTGCATGAGTGTGTGCTTGTACAGGCCTTTAAGAGAGGAAAAAAGCAAAACCCTTTTGCCTTTAAATGTTTTTGTTTTGTCTTTGAGAACAAAATTAAACTCTCCCCTTTTCAAAAAAGGTAGTTGTTCCTGCCCCTCTCCAAGTTTTAAAATGACAGTTCAGTGCTGTCTTAAATTTGGGCCAGCTAATGGGTTAGTAGCTCTTCAAGACAGATTTCAATATCTGGAAATGATTGGCAAAAATATACTAAAAAATATAATTGTTCGCCCTTACCATATAAGATGGTTTTATCAGGACAGGAACTTCTCAACCAGAAGAGCATTTATATGTTTTATCCCCTTAATCTTCAGTTGTTTTCAGTGCATTTTACCACTGCCTGCTCTTACAAGTGACTTTTTTCATTTTGGTGAAATTTTAGTACAAAAAAATTCTTTAGTGCCTCTGTTCATTTGCAGATTTCACCAGGCTTGCAAAAGCACACCTGTTGTGCTGTCTGGATTTCCTTTTCTGATCATAGGCTTCTGACAAAGAGGGGGGAAAAGAAAGATTTTTATCAAACACTCTTCACCGGACAATGAATTTTCTTCACCATTTGAATGTATCTGTGGAATGCCTGAGTGATTCATTACAGCAGATTCTGAAGTATGACAATGGGCCGCAGAAATGACTGATGGTATCTTTTTCCTGATTTCATTTCCCTGATCCTCTTCATCCCTTGGCCTGTGTACCTCGATTAATTAGAAACCAGGGATTTTCACTCATCAGCTGATGGGTTTCATGCTCCACTCTGTCACAAATCTGCTGCTTGCACTATCTCTCTTACAGCTGGTGGCTGCTTTAAAAACTTTCTTTTTTCTTTTTTCTTTTTTTTCCCCTTTTTTGAAGCAGTGCTTTGTGACTACAGGTTTAGGCCTTTTTAAGATTCAGACATATTTTTAAAAAGAGATTAAAAATTAAAGTAAAGAAGATTCAAAATCTCTGATTAAGTTAATCCCTATCCAAATGATACTTGTCCAAAAATGAACTTTTTGAAGAGATAATAATGTAAATGTTTCATAGCTCTCAGCTTTCCAAGTTCTTTTTTCAAGATATAATAATTGAAGTATTATGCAAAGGATGAAAGTATATAAATATGATTTTTGTGAAAAAGGCCCATACGCTCAGTTCACATGCATTTTAGTCCTGCCTATACTATATTGTTAAGCCAATTGCATTTCAGATTTCACTTGTATGAGGCACCTTCTAATAGGATCCTGCAATAAATCATTGAACTATTATTGTTTCTGGAGGAAATATTTCATAATTGAAAATATGCTGCCCCTTAGGGTATATACCAAATTAAAGTCACATGGTGATATAATCCCTAAGGAAACAAACCATAATTAAATAGTATTTAAAATGCAGAATATTTTGCAATAAAATCCCCCTCAGAAACTTAAAATAATGTGTGAATCACAGACAACAAACATATCAATTATGTCTACCATAGAAAATGCAACCACTGCTATTTTACTTTCTTATCATTATGTATACCCTCCCAGAATTTTTTCATTTAATTTCTTCATTTAATATGTTGTCAGCATTAAAATAGGGACTTTCTTTTTCTCCCTTTTTTTTTCCTGTGTGAGCAAGGATCAGAAGCAGCATAGTCTTTCTGGAATGTCAGACTTTGTGGACCCCATGTACTACTGAGAGGGGCATTGCAGAGCCATAGACATCTATGTCTTTTGTTTCTGTGGTTTTAAATAGATAACAAGTCTAAAATACAGTTAAACTTAATTATGATTCTTTGAGCCCCTGTATTAATGATTGATGGCCGAGGTATAAAAGTATACATACAATATCCTATGATGCAGCCTTTTGCCAGGCAGGAATTTGCTCAAGCAAGAATATTTTCTCTTTATTTGTTTCTTCAGTTTTCTTTAGTCTCAAAAGTGTGTCAGGTGTGTAGAGTTGAAAACCAAATAGAATATCAACATTTCTCTACAATTAAAAATTACTTTAAAATGTTAATTGAATTGCCTTAACCCACTAATTTTTATGGTTCCTTTCTACATTAATTGTAATTTTTTGCTTATCACTAATAAGGTGCCCTTACAAAGCAGCCTCCAGAAGGTAGCCTGGTGTAGAGAGGATCTTTGTTACCCTGAAGGAATCTGAGCCTTGGCAACCTGCAGCAGAGGGTCAGTCGTACAGTGCCCAGCTCTCCACCTGGAATGCTGTGTCCAGCTCTGGGGTGCCCAGCACAGGAAGGAAATTGACCTGTTGGAGCAAGTCCAGAGGAGGCTACCAAGTTGATTAGAGGGATGGAGCACCTCTCCTGTGATGAAAGGCTGAGAGAGCTGGAATCGTTCAGCCTGGATAAGAGAAGACTTCAGAGTGACCTAATTGTAGCTTTCCAGTACCTGAATGGAACCTACAAGAAAGACGGAGAGGCACTTTTTCAAAGGTATGTAAATAGGTATATAATATGTAATAAGAGAAGGGGGAATAACTTCACTCTGAAAGATGGTAGGTTTAGATTAGATATGAGAAAAAATTCTTTACTGTGAGTAAAGAGGCCCTGGAACAGGTTGTCCAGAGAGGTTGTGGATACCCCATCACTGGAATTGTTCAAAGCGAGGTTGGATGGGGATTTGAGGAACCTGGTCCAGTAGCAGATGTCTGTGCCCATGGCAGGGTGATTGATCTAGATGATCTTTAACATCCCTTTCAACCCAGGCCATTCTATGATTCCGGTATATAACTGAGTTTGCTGTTTCCCAGGGACAGACATTATTGGGATGTGCTCAACTATGACCTTCTCAGATTTTGCTTCTTGTTGTGATACATTTATATGAAAAAAAAACCCATCAAAAGTCATATCTTTGGGATTTTTTTTTTCTTTGTTGCCATATTGAAATTAGTTATGATGACTTATGATGATCAGTTATGATGAGAGTCATGACTAAAAATATTCAAAATAGTTAAGATTTATGGCAGAGATCCTGCAGTCAGATGTTTTCAGCCCTTTGACCCATTGGAAAATGCATATTGTGTTTCATGGAAATTTGACCCTAGACACCTCCTGCTTTTTCATGAGAAAAAAATAGTGTTGTTTACATTAGTCTTATTTAATATGCTCCTTGAAATCAAGTATAACCTGTTGTAACTAATAATCCACATAAATCTTCTGTCTTCTCCATTTTGTGGTCTCATTTATGCACTACTCCCAGTCAGCCAGTTCAGACTGCTAAAAACATTTGTCCGAGTCATTATTCTGAATGTCTTTAGTAGATCCCTCTGCTTGACCACATCTAGATCAAGCTTAGAGTTCTTCCTTTGATTAACCTTATTCTACTCAGCTTTGCCACACACACCAGCTGCTACCCCAACTTTCAGCCCTCTCTGCTGCTTGTGCTGTCAGGAGAGCTGCCTCCAGGACCCGCCCCTCGGGCACCTTCATGTGGTGCAGCCACTAGTAGCACCTTTCTCAGTCCTCAGTGATCAATTCCCCAAAGTGTTTTCATGTCTAATTCAACATGATAATTCTCCACGTTCACTGAGGTCTTCAAACTTTATCTGCTATCTAAACCCAAGAGGGAAATGGAATCATTAATTGATCCCATTTTGAATGGTTCCATTGAAATTAATTCCATCGAGAATATGGATTTTCCTTGTATTTAAAGTGTTAATATGTGCAATAAATATAAGTGTTAACTGGTCTGGACAAGGTGGATCGATGGGCTGAGGCCAACTGTATGAGGTTCAATAAAGCAAATGCTGAGTCCTGCACTTTGGCCACAACAACCCCCTGCAGTGCCACAGAGTGTGGGCAGAGTGGCTGGAAAGCTGCATGGCAGAAAAAAAGACCTGGGGCTGCTGGTTAAGAGTGGTTGCAACAGGTGAACATGAGCCAGCCTGTGCCCAGGTGGCCAAGAACACCAATGGCATCCTGGTCTGGATCAACAGCAGTGTGGCCAGCAGGACCAGGATGCCATTAGGGATTGTCCTCTTGTACTGGGCACTGGTGAGTCTGCACCTCAAATCCTGTGTCCAGGTCTGGGCCCCTCAATTCAGGAAAGACATTGAGATGCTGGAGTGAGTCCAGAGAAGGGTTATGGAGATGGGGAAGAGTATAGAGAATAAATCATATAAGATGAAGCTGAGGGAGCTGGGCTTGTTAATCCTGGAGAAAAGGAGGCTTGGGAGTGACCTTATCACTCTCTACAGCTCCCTGAAAGGAGGGTGTAGCCATGTGGGGATTGGCCTCTTCTCCCAGGCAACAAGTGACTGGACAAGCAGACATTGCCTCAAACTGTGCCAGGAGAGGTTCAGGTTAGATATCCTGATATAAAATTTTTTCACTGAAAGGAGGCCTAGGCATTGGACTGGTGGGAATCACCATCCTTGGAAGGAATTTGGTGGAATCACCATCCTTGGAAGAGTTTGAGAAATGCCTGGATGTGGCTTTTAGGACTATGGTTTAGTTGACAAGGTGTTGTTTGGTCAAAGGTTCGAGTTGATGATATTGGAGGTCTTTGGTCTTTTCCAACTTTAATGACTCTTTGCTCCTCTGATTATATGATTTTGGACTTTCAGGAAATGTATTTTCCTGTGTTTCAGATATGGAGCTCCAGAGCTCCAGCTCTTAAAAGAGTAGGCACAGCCAGTTAATGGCTTTGTGGATCTCAAGGCACATCTTACTTTCTTCTCTGCCTAGACATGCCATATTAAGTAAATAATTTACATTAGGGGCTTTTATTTATTAATTTATTTTTATCAGCTTTTATTTTCCTTCAGTAAGGAACAGATCTTAGTTCATCTTTACTCTGGTGCATATGGATTCTATTATTTAAATAGTCTGCTTCAGTTCCTTCTAACCATTTACATGAAGGACAGGCACTTGTATTTAGGACTCCGGTTTTCCTATGTAGTCAAGTTAGGAGCCTTCAGAACGTGATTTAGAGCTCTAAAAGCAGCTTTATGGGTTTGAAGAGGGTGACTATTCCTTCTCCTTGCTCCTGATGTTACACCCAATGAGGTTCTGATCCTGACGGCACCTTTCTTGGATTGAGACAATGGTAATATTAGGAAAAAATATAATAAATTTAACTGTCATTTGAGTCTTGGAAAATTGTGTGTTACAGAAGACCTTGAGAAACAAGCTGTGAAACTGAACATTTTTTTTGTTGAATTGAACCCTGATGAACTGAAATCCCAATTATAATTTCATTTGTACCCTGAAATTCATTTCTCTGCAGTTTTCAAAAGAACAGCACTAGATCAGTACATCTCAGCCCAAGCTTACCAGTCATCATCAACACTATCTTTGTATTTGAAAATTAAAAAGTTAATTAAAAAGCAAGATGGATAAGAATTTGCATTTCTGATCAAAAAAGTTTTGAAAGTTTTCTCTTGCTATAAGACTTAGTAATAAAAAAAAAGTGAAACAATTTAACCTGTTTATTAAGAAGTGGAACTTTCTTAGAGTAGGCAACATCTATTTGCTTTTATACAGAGACATTACTCTCTGCATTTTTCTTTAAGCTCAGAAAGACACCATCAATAGTTCCTTTTCCAGGTTTCCTAATTCTGAGATTACAGTGAATAAAAATGCAAACAAAGGAGCTTTTTGCGCTGACACCGAGAATGTTTTGAAAGGATCCCCAAACGCAGTCAAGTGGTACCATCAAAGCACAAGACAGGGAAGTGACCTGCTGAGAGTAACACAATAGACCCAAAATATGGGACAGGAACACTGCCTTTCCAACATGGCTTTTTAACTTTGTTTTTGATAAAGACCCATCTCCTATACCATCATAGATACTCTAATCAAATCTAATCAACTTGAAAATATTACTGAAAACATTCACTGCAGCGTAAAGACATAAGCAAACTCCTCCAAAACAAGCCTATATGTGCATGTTTCTCTTTTGCTCGTCTACTGTAAAGAGGTTGGATCAAGGCTGTTTTCCCTTTGGTAGGATCTGATGTTTTCAGGGATGGAGTTCTGTTACGCCTGTCCCTAAGTCCATGGCCAAAAGGGCAGACTCACTCATTGTTTGCCTTGTTAGAGCCACAGCTGAAAGGGACACAACAACCAAATTCACAGATTCACAGAATATTCTGTGTTGGAAGGGACTCACAAGGACCATCAAGTCCAACTCCTAAGTAAATGGCTCATACAGAGATTGAACCCACAACCTTGGTTTATTGCTTCTCCCATTAACATTTCTGCTCAGCAGGGAGTTCAAGCTGGTCTGTGTCACACCAATTCCAACCATGAAAAAAGAGGTGTTTCAAGTGCCAGTGTGTAAAAGTGACATTGGTCAGAATGGGGGGAAACCGGATTAATAACAGCAAAGCCAATCAAAAATTGTGCACTTGCAAATCCACCATTTTTGGAGAAATTAATATTCATCGCATTCTGATTTCTTTTTAATAAACTTGATTGAATACTCATTTTTATGAGAAACAGTAAAACCTTAGAAGTTCACAACACCAGCAGTATTTCTCGCAAGAAAAGCATCTCATGCAATCCTAGTTTGACTGTCTACACTCTACACCGATGGTGGACACTTGAAAAGAGGAGTCCACTTTTCAAAGGAGTCCACTGTGAAAACAAGGCAAATCCTCCCTTGCAATGTAAGTCTTCAGAACTTCTTGAGCTGGAAAAGGGATCTACTTCCTTGAGCTTGGCAATTCTATTAGAATGTTCTCATTAAAAAATGTGTCTAATTGCTCTTTTTTACAGACTAATACATTAGGCTTCCACTACATTCTGGTTTCACTCGAACTGTAGAACTGACTGTGTAAAGAACTTTCTTCTGTGTAAAAATTTGCATGAATTTTAATTGATAAAAGTTTTTCTGCTACATGAATAGTGAATAAACATTCTCCTTTCACTTTCTACATCTTTCATGATTTCATGGACATTAATTTATGTTTCCCTATACTCATTCCTCTCCCAACATGTAAAGTAATTTTCTATTTAGTCTTTTCTCATAAAAAGTTGGCTTGTACTTTTTTCTTGTCTCTACTTTTTCTAGTTCTACTATATAAATTTTCAGGTTAAACAACTCACTGTTTATTTTATTACATTTTTATTTTATTTTATTACTATTTCCAAATTGCTCACTATTTAATATGTAAGAGTTCTGTGTGTCTGTGCAATGGCATGATATTTTTTGCTTTGCACTTTGTTTGTTTCCCAATTATTCATAATATTTATTTTCTCTTTTTGGTTATTGTGAAGGAAATTATATTTTCATATAATATTTCTAACTACGGGATCTTTTTCTTGAATAACAATGGCTAGTTTATAGCCTATATTTGTTTTCTCATTTACATAAATTTCTGATCATCAGTATAAATTTCATCTGCCATTTTATTTTTCATTCACAGTGCGGTGACATCCACCACAAGTCTTCTCAGCTTTCATTTTAAGTGATTTGAATAATTTGAGACTATGATTTCTATACCAAACAATCTTCCACTGTATTGATAAATATATTAAATAACAAAGTGTCTACAGTTATCTGTAAGGAACTCCTCTGTTAACTCCTTGCATTGGAAAAAATAACTATTCATTTCTATTCATCACTTTTAGATGACTTAGAACCATGAGAGTTAAGATTTTAATAGACTTTTGTTGTAAGATTTTTTTTAGTGTTCAAGGTATGCTAGGAGAATTTGGTCACTTTTATCTATCTCTGTTCACTGACTTCACAAAATAACTTTTCTGTAAGTTAGTGAGACATAATTTCTTTCTACAAATTTAATATTAAAATTTCCAAATTTTATCTAATAGTAATAATTGCCTTAATGTCTTAAAATACAAGGGTCTTAGTCTCAAGAATATCTTTACAATAAGACATGACAATTCTTTACTATAGCATTCCATCAACATGCTCATTGTGGAATAGAGATTCGAGTTTGCAATCTACCAGGACCTCCTGAAAATCTTACATTTAAATAGGCATCATGTCTAATAACTTTTTCTCCTCTGATATGAATGGCAGACTCTATACAGTAACCAATTCATAATATGATAATACTATAAAATTTTATATTTGAGTTTATTCAGAAATAAGGGACAATGACTTGCCAACACTAATTTTATTAATTTGTTCCAATTCCTAAGAGATAATTTTGGCTGTGTGGACAGAGTTTTTGTGAAGCCAAGTCACAGGATCCAAATTTTCACTGTTGAAGCGTTTGCATGACTAAGCAGAGAAAAAAACTTCCCAGGACATTAGAAGGGACTACTGAACTGACTCTACTGGTTAAACAAAAAGTCCAGGTCATAGATGTCATTTCCCCTGAAGGAACTGAGATTTACAATTGAATAGCTGCATAGTATATGCAACCTGTGGTTCCACATACACATTTGTTGTATGATTTAGGCTGGTGCACCTGGTTACATCTCATAAATACAGTGAGGGACCAGGTTGAAAATGTTTTTCAGCTTAAAAAATGTGCATAATATATACAATGTACACAATTTACACAATGACATTCAAATTTAGAGACAAGAAAATCTGGTACGAAGGAGTGGAAAATGAATTGTGGAAAAATCTGACTGTATTATTTTATTGTTCCTTTTTGTATGTAGTGTTAAAAGTTCCAGCCTAATTTTTTTTCTGACAGCAAAACCTGGATGATACACTAATCAGCTCATCTTCAGCTTTCCCTTTTTCATCTCTTAAGGTGATACTAAACTTAGCCATAAATGTGAATGTGAGGTTTGAAACCTGATTTATTTTAATTTCTTGAATAAAGGTTCTATGCATATATAGCCAGAATAAAAGTTAAATTCAAGCCTTGCAAAAAATTATTTTATTACTAAAATTAAGGAAGAGCATACATCAAATATTAATGTAAAATAACCTTTAAAATAACAAAGTTAATTTCAGTCACATAATGCAACATTAGTTTTGCCACCTTTTATTAGTATAGGTAAGTCAGCATCTTGGATAACTATAAAATTTTCCCAACAATTTGCAACTGTTGAAATTGCTAGTACCAATCATAACAGTACCAGAAAATGCCTTGGTGCAATTTTTTTTTTTTTTATTGCAATACTGCAATTTGTCTAACCAAGTGCTATTGCTTCTCTAAACAATACCCCTGCCACCACACAGCTGGAGAAAAGATGGCAGAAGTGGAGCCTTATCAGCCTTGAATGCTCTTCTAAGCCCTGAAAATTTTTTGAAGTGAAGGAGGAGCTGATCGTAACTTTTACTTTAGTAGTAGGGCATGACATGGAGCAGATGAGAAAGGCTTTTCCTCTGTTTTCCCGTGGATGCCATAAAGGTAGAGTAAGAGATTGAGTGACTCATAGGATAGGCCTGGAACTGCATCTAGGAGCCTGCTGTATCCATGAGAAAATAAGTGTGGGAAACCTGTGTCCCAAAAAGCTGTGCTAGGATTTCAGTAGTGACACCATAAAGTCTTCCAGTACAGAAGAAAAGCTGGAAAATAAAGTATAAAATATTGAGTGAGCTTTTTTATCTTCACCTGCCAATTTTACACTGACATGTTCAGCTATTAATTTTAAAGGGTTACAAATTATTTAGACCCTTTGGAGACCTTATGTGAAGAGCAGAATAAATCCAGGCATATCTATTGTTTAGTTGCATCATACTGAATGAAATACAGTCTCTGTTCATGAAGTAAATGTGGCAGTAAATCAATTCCATTCCAACAAAACCCTTTTTTAAAAAATTCCTTAAGGATTTTGGAATTATTTTTTAACATCTGGCCTATCTTATATCTGCTTCACCAATCTAATGGTGTCAGTTTCAAAAGAAAAGAAATTTCACTGAGATTCACTGGAAGATGACAGATGGATCCTCTCTTACTGCCCGAGACATGAAATTGCAGGTGACACCTGATATATGATAATAAAAGAGCACCCATCCAGTGCTCAGCCCTGGCCTTTATTTCAGTGACGTCGTGGGAACACAGGTGCCTTACCTCTGCATCCTGGCTGCGCAGCAAAATGGTCTGCATTGTTAGCAGCTTACCCAGGGAACTTTTATCTTCCCATCTCTGTGGTCTCTGCTGTGATAATTTTGGAGTGAAGCCATCTTCACTATTCTGAGAGTTAGGAGCAATTGGCTGCAGGGCTGCTTATCCTGCTCTCTGTTGTAAAGGCCATCTTTTGGGGCTTGCAGTTGTCATCAACACTGGAACATGTCCCGGACAGTGATTAAGGGACTATAAGAGGAGAAAATTAATTCCTCTACATTGTTCAGCTCCCAAATACAGGTCAAGACAGTCAAACTAAGTTTTAACAGTTTAAAACACTAGAAATCCTTTTTCTCCACCAGTACTATGTGAATCATATTTGGTGGTTTGAAGGAGTAACTAATTTTTATTACACTGGTAGGCTTTTACGGAGATATCAGCTCAGGTTTAAAATCACAGAATCACAAAACATGCTGAGTAGGAAGGGACCCACAAGGATCATTGAGCCTGACTCCTGACCCTGCACAGGACCATGCCCAAGAGTCACTCCATGAGCCTATTTCCCAAAGGCTGCTTGAACTCTGTCAGGCTTGGTGCTGTGACCACTTCCCTGGGGAGCTGTTCCAGTGCCCAGCCACACTCTGGGGAAAGAACCTATATCTACTATCCAACCTAAACCTCTCCTGACACAGTTTCAGGCCACTGTCCCACGTTCTGTCATTGATCACCACAGAGATGAGATCAGTGTCTGCCCCTCCTCTGGAACTTGTAGACTGTGATGAGGTCTCCCCTCAGTCTCCTCCTCTCCCGGCTGAACAGACCAAGTGACCTCAGCCACTCCTCATATGGCTTCCCCTCAAGGCCCTTCACCATCTTTGTTGCCCTCCTTTGGACACTCTTTAATAGTTTGATGTCTTTCTTTTATTATGGTGCCCAAAACTGCCCCCAGCACTCGAGCTGAGACTGCCCCAGTGCAGAGCAGAGCAGAACAATCCCCTCTCTTGGCTGGCTGGTGATGCTGTGCCTGATGCCCCCCACCCCAGGACACTCTTGGCCCTCCTGGCTGCCAGGGCACTGCTGACTCATGTTCAACTTGCCATTAACCATGATTCGTGTCAGAAGACTAACTATAATTTATTCCATAAGGCAAGAAGATTTTATAGAAGTAAAATATCTCCCCTGGAACATTCCTAATAACAAGGTGTTTGTCATTCACAGCCATCTTTTCAGTCATTCCTGGAAATATCCATAAAAAAACCCAAATCCTAAATCAGTCTTTGCCTGAAATCATGAGGCACTGAATTCCACCAAGAAACCTGCAGAGTTTTTGTGGCTTTTGGATATGACCAAAAAGATCCATTTTTCATGAAATGATAGTGCAGGACAGTGCAGAGGTATTAAATTCACTGAGGTGCCAAATTTTCAAGGCTGCACCGCTAAAGTGTCCTTTTGCCTCAGACACCATTTTTTGAATAAAGCCCCAGTTGAAAAACAGCAAGCCATTGTTGTGAACACAACTAAGCTGCTCTCATATCTGTGAAGGGATTAGTGGAATTGCTTTGATTACTCAGACTGAGGAAAAGGTGGGACCATGATCAGGATTGTACTGCTAGACCACCTTTCACAGCAGCTTCAGAAAAACTAGAACAGCATGTCCTTTACTTAATGCAAAGTACACAATACGGCTGTGATGGACAAAAACAGGCTGTGTAAAATGAGTTTTGCAGCTAATGTAAGAAAAAGTGCCTTTCTGATGGGATGCATGCTCTGTGAAATGAGCTTGCTTGCAACACAATGACACATAAAAAGCTCACCAAAACAGCAATAATCAACTGACAGCTGTGCCTCTGGTACAGACATGGTTAAACGTGTCACCAAGAGTAGTCTGAGGGTGACAGTAGCACAGCTTTGTGGCAGTCCCAGTAAGAATGTGCTGTCCAGTCACGCAAGATGGTAAGTCATGACGTCATTTGCTGGCAATAGAAAGGCCAGCAGGAGCTAGGGAGGAGTCACTTTGGAAAATATACCTGAGGGGAAAATGCATTAGCAAAATCATCACTCTGAATAAAAGGAAGTAGCAAGGCTCAACGCTGTGTGTGGATCAGTTCAGCAAACAGATATTATTGCTCAATACAAAGTACAGGGCAAGACTCTTCCTAACTTTCCAAAAGCTAATACCTCATTTTATTAATCTTATTTCATTAACAAGGACTTGTTAGCTTTCTCCTTTCAAACTGTTAGTTTTTATATGTTTCTAGTAGAGAATGATATTTTTCTTTTAGCCCTCTTCTTGGTTAAAATTGCCTGCAATTCACACTTACATCTTCAATATATAGAACATACCTTTATGAGTGTGCATCTACCATTTTGACTGTCCCTAAGATTGGTTGCTATAAAATGCTACAAGAAACCATTCTCTTCCTTTGTTCTAACACCTTGATGATCATCATCTATTTTTTCCACAGTTGTCTTGCTTTTACATCTCATTGAAATCAAACTTCTTGTTCTATCCCTCAAAACCACATCCTTTTTTAAAAACAGATTTCTTTCTCCCACCCACATTCTGGCAGCCTTCAGGCTGAACACAGTTTTCCCATTCACAAAAGTCTTGATACTTAGAAACATTCATGTTTTTCATCCAAGCCCCCTCAAACAGGCTGGCCAGACAGCCCCGTATCCTTCTCAAAATGGGCAGTGGACCAGTAATTCATGAGGTTTCCAGTTCTCTGGAGGAATTTGATTTTGCAATGACATCAGCTAGTTCTTTTAGGATTCCTGAATGAATCCTAAGAGGTCCCAGATATTTGTAGACATCCAGCTGGAGCAGCAGACCGTGCACAATCTCAGGTAGGCTGGGAGTTGATTGTTCTTGCTGACATGGTTCTCCAGCTCAGGGCACTTGAGACCTCCTTTGTCCATCCTCTGTGTTGAAAACAGAGGCAGAGAATGTGTCAAACACTATTGTATCAGGTCTTCTTGCTTGCGAGGTGACCATTCCTGTCCTGTAATGGGATGATGTAATTTTTCCTGAGCTTTCCATACGGAAATTTCTCCTCTTCAGTCTCAGCTTCCATCAGTAAGCTTTTTACTTTTCCATCTGCCAGGAGTAGTTACTAAACTCGGGCTGTTGCTCTGTTCACAGAACACTGGGAAGATCTGCTGTCTCATTTGGGAAAATTGCCACAGTCCACACTCAGAGAGCCAAGGTCCTGCTGTTTATGTTACAGCCAGAGATAGGAGAGGGGAGAAAGCAGAGCAGATGGAAGAAGAATCTCAATGGTCAGAGCCAGTACACAGAGCATGAGCTACCTGTTCTGACATCCTCCTCCTTCTGGTGACCTCCCAATAGTAGCTTTATTTTTCTGGCTATGGGAAGGCTTATTAAGAATGTGTTTGGTGTAGTATTTTCAGTCTTTCTTACCAAGAATAAGGCAAAATATTCTGCTTCCAAATTTATGTAAGACTCTGAAAGCCATATTTTGGGGATGTTAAGTACAAGTATATGCCTACCATTTTACTGGTGCTATTTTACAAGTTCCATCTGCATTCACCAGTGTGAGCTTTGACATGTTTGATTGTGTCATGATAATCAGGTTTTGACCAATTTGTGTCTTCAAAATATTGAAACGGTAATATTTTAACAAAAATGCACCTTTTGAATGATTTACTTACGTGTTATTTCTCTGGTTCCCTGAAGAGTAGGAAAAATATTGTTTTTGTAAGTTCTAGCCCACTACAGCAAATACTATTTCCATAAATACTTGCACAAAATAAAAAATGATTTGGGGATGTTTTCATACCAGGGTTTTTCTTCCCATATACTTTCTGGAAGTGTCTTTTTATTGCCATGAACATCTCATAAAACATATTTTAATGCTGCCTGCTCAACAATTGCAGGTATTTATTTTCCAGGAGCTTTCACATCAGAGGCTCTGTATCTACAATTTCACACATCCAACTAGAGAGTAAGAAACAATTATATGAGTCTCCAGTGACCCATTGTAGCTAAGAAAACAGCTGAAATAAGAAATTATGGAGAAACAAAAATTCACAAAAAATTGAGTGAACAATTTCAACACAGATTAAAAGAAAATTAGCTATTTTCAACAAGCAAGTGAAGAGGCAGAAATATTGAAAAATGGATAAAGAATGAAAATTATTCATTATTTATTGAAGGGATTTTTTTACATGGCCTAAGGAGTTATACTAGATAAGATTTTCAAGAGGTTTTGCTAGAGAGCTTGTCTTTGAAAAAGCTAGATGGTTCAATGTGCCACTTTTTATTAACCTTAAAGGGAACAGGTTCTTTGTCATGAAGTACACATAAATGGAATCAGACCTGTCCTGGAATACAACCTTATTATCCTCAACAGTTTTAGCTGTGATACTAATTTTTCCATTTTTTTCCAATCTGGAAGAGTAGATTTGATTATTATAATTCTCATTTAGGGCCCAAGCTGCAAGCAAACATTTATGATTTCTGTATACAAACACTTGAGTGTGCAAAGACTGCTCTGCACATGCAAATTTTTGCATGAGACAGTTCTGGAGAACTGTTGTTTTATGTAACAGTATCTAGCCACATGTGTCTCCAAGTTTTTAGTTTAATTTAGCATTACACTATCAAAGTGGCAGTGGACTATCTCAATCACTGCCGATTTTTTGGTCCTTGTTGTATAGGTAGTACATGAAAATGGTTTTGCCTGATAAAGCAGAATGGTATCACTGAATGCTGGAGCTCTGAGCTGGTGTCTTAATCACAAAGCTGCTCCCTTTCTGGGAAAATTTTTATATTATGGCATAGGTCTATAGTAGAAGATCATGTCTGACCTTATGAATGAAATTTTAGCTTTTCTAACTGACCTACTTATTCACTATATATTAAATCTTGCATTCACTGTCCTCTGAGGTACTTGGTATACTAAGTCAGGATTGCAGGACAGAGAATTGTCCCTGGGGATCACTGACTAAGCTGAAAGCTCTTATATTTTTAAAGGGTTTATGCTGTTGCAATATTTCCCCAACTTGTTTATATTCTGTCTGTTTCTAGGGATAGGACTGGTAGTACTTTTTGTTTTGAATCTGGTATGATACCTCCTATTTTAATATTCTTTCTTCACTTTCTGACATATTTCTTAGACTTTAAACTTGGGTTTGAAATGTAAGTTTTCCTGTTGTGTAGCTCTCTCAGACTGAATAAACTTAGGAAATGTGAGCCAAAGGGGATTCCACTGTATCTCAGAAAAAGCACATGGTATGTCTTCAAGGGCTCCCAAGCCTCATTAAATTGTTCTAGTGACCTTTCCTTAGAAGATCTAGTGCCCCCATCCTTGAAATGAGTCTTTCTGTCTTGCCTAAATTAATTGCCAAATTAATTTGGATCAGATCACGGACCCTTGAGAGGTGCAGTTTTACAGCTGGGGCCAGCAGCGATGCCTGGGCTGCAGGCTTAGGAGTCCTGTCACTCCTGAGGGCCCAGCAAGCGGAGCTGGACTGTCCCACGGGACCTTGGTTTCTACTCATACTCTGTGTGTACACAGGCTTTATATGCAGGAGGCATGAGCTGAAACTACAGACATTGCAAATCACATCCCAGCTGTGCGTAGGGACCAAGCTGATCTTTGAACAAAGCGTGGTGAAGGATTCTAAAACACAATCCAGGAGGAGTACCAGAAAACAGTGACACATATTTGTGTCAATCTCTCCATGCCTTCTGCAAATATTACCTTTCTGCAAAATGAGCATAAATAATGCTCCTTCTCAGAAAAGCAGTCTGAAAACCTCATGATGTCATCACAGCTTATGGAACTGTAGTACCAAGCACCATAGCAAAGCCCATGAAAGAATATGAAATTCTCTCTAAGCAACAGTTCTTCACCAATGAAGGAACAGCAAATTGGATAGCTGCTCACCAAATATGTATTGGACAAGCACATGCAAGACATGTAATCAAAATATCTGTTCAATAAAGACAGGAATTGTAGTGAAAGAGGCAACATTAACATTTTTTTAATTTCTGCTAAGGATCAATGTGCCTCCTGAGTACCTTTGTATTATTCACCATATTAATTTACCCATTAATTTATTAATTTACCCATAGAATAAGATTACTCTAATCATTGTATATAGTTTCATATTAGTTAGATTTGCTTTTTTTCTACTTATCTGTGACATTTTTTTGTGTCATTATATCACCACTTTCCTCTTGAAACAGCTATAGACATGTTCCTTAAGTTTTGAGTTCTACTAGACTAATTCTCCACATCGCTATGAGTAACTTTGATTATATTTTACATAAAAACTGTAATATACTTAATCTAATGCCAAAGTCTCACAATATTCATCTGAGATTCACTCACTGAGGTACATCATCCATTGAGCCAGCTACTTCTTTCTCTCCCTATTTTCAAACTGCAAATTCTTTTTTCTAGAAAATTCTTGCCTTTCAAATTACTGGTTAATACTGTAGCAGCAAAGATAAACTTAATAAAATAGATTAAATATGAAAAATGTAATTATGTTTTAAATTAAATGTAAATGTTTAAAAATATAAAACTTTGTAAATGTGTTTTTGCATTTTGTACTGAAACCTCCCATATATATGTATAGAGCAATTGCCCACACATAAAACTGTCTCACAAATTTCAAAGTAATAGTTTGTGTAATTATATTGAATCAGAGGGGTCTTGTTACTTTGTTCATAGCTGGGAAAAAAAAGCTTATGTAATACTGAAATGAAATGTTATTACAGTCTCACTTTCTCATTCTTGGAATTGGCTTAGTGATTACTTCAACATCGACATCAGTGAAAAACATTTGACATCTGGCCTAGAAAATCAGACAGCAGACCACAGAGACTTTGATTAAAAAACTTCATGTAATTTTCTCCAATCAGTAAGCTGGCCTATTCTTTTATTAGAATGAAGGCTTCTCTCATCACCTGCAAATTTCTAGGAAGACCTCAGAAAAAAAAAAAAAAAGGGAGAAAAAGCAGTTCTACCACTTTTATAATAAATTTCCATTCCAACAAGCAATTGCAGAGCCTGAAGAGAGCATTGGTTCCACTGACAAATTGTTCTCCTCTGTTTGCAAAGGGTCAAACATCTGATTTCCAGTAGGTTTTTTTTTGCTATTTATTCCTTTATCAGAGTTCACTATTTCATCCTTCTCTATTTATTGATTCCTCATGGGTTTTACACAAGATGCCAACCCATTTTCTGGAAAAATACAGCAAAATGTACCAGCTTTTTCATGTTCTTTGTATGTCACTGAATAATCCAAGCTAGGAATGATATGGGTTACTTATGATCATGTTTTTATACCCTTGTCTGGAGCACAACCGCTCTATCATGAGAAAGAATGAACCATTAGCACAGCATTAGAACATACATTCAGGAATGAGCTGCACTGCAGCATCATCATGAATTAGCATCTCAGGCTGAGACTTCAACTCATGACATGAGAGCAAGGCATCAATGAACTCATGCAAGAAATACTGCAGTTATGAACCCCCCACACTGCCTTTCCTCTGTGAATCAATTTTCTTCAATGAAACTGGATAATTAACTTATTTTCGTCGAGTTAATTTCAATGTATCTGTTTTCAGCTCCAAGAGTGTTGCTGAAGCCTTTTCAAATACAGTACCCTTTCTGTCTCTGTTTTGGTGAGAACAAAGTCCTTGCTAATATAATGCTACAATAGATTTACTTACCTCTTAAGAACTATGAGGTCTGCAGTAAAATACGATACTACTATCAAAACATTCATAATCAAATCCCAATAAAGTTACAAAGCTGGAATAGAGAGAAATTATTGGACTTCCCTAAACTGAATGTCACTGTGTAATCCTTATAAAAGGTAATGATCAAAAGTCTTGAGAGATAAACTGTTACAAGGAGACAGATTAAGCTGTGTCCTGGAAACAGAACAAGAAATCTCTCTGCCATTGTAAACTAAGAACTGCATTTAAGGACGTGGCTTACAGATTCTGATCATACTCAGTCATATTCCAATGCAGATGAGTTTCTCTTGCTCCTGTTGGGTTTTGTTAGAAGCAATCCTGTCAGCCCATCCTGTTTAACATAGCCATTTAATTGTACAACCTGTTGATAGCTCCAACTATTTGCAGTCATATAAAGGAATAGAAAATTTCCTTTATGAAGATGTGCCTAATGGCCCAAACAGAACACCTCAAAACATATAACAATATAACATTTACAGCATAGAGACTTTTTTCTGATGTAGGGAAACAACCTGCTTGCTATTAGTGCACAAATGATTACTGCATCCTGTCTGTATTCTGTAATTCCTTCTTTAACTTTAACTACTATTGTAAAACATCATGCTTAATTTCCTACTAAAGCATTAATATATGACTACGAATTTCACAGTATAAAAAACCTTTTTTTATGATAGATATAACTAAATCTCATTCAGAAAGATATTGAATAGGATCTATTGCCCTGTTATCCAAAGTCTTGTTACTCTGTTTTACATCCTCAAAATATTTTGCATTCACGCTGCACTCCATTCCACAGCAGTCATTTTTTTTAACAGTTAAAGTGCTGTAATCTCTCTACTAGGGGCTAGGTCAGTTATTCCTTTTGCAATAGTAGCCAGACAGAATAAACCCAGAATGCTATGTTCTCCTCTCTGTGTTAGGGAAAATGGGAACAGAAGTGCACACAATGGAAGGTTTTCCCATGTGATCTGGGGAAGAAGGGGGGGGGTACTCATGGGGCTATGATGAGCTGTGTCTTGTGTTTGCTTTGTTCTGCTGCATGGCTGCATCCCCACAGCAAACTAGCACAGAATTGGACATTAATAACTTTACTCTCACTAATTGGTTATGGACTTTATGGTACTAATCAATAAACTAATTAAGCTGGGTCAGTTGGTCTCCTAAGCCCTTCTCAAGAACAACAAATGGACAATTGTCAAACATGGGTCACAGACACCAGCAGAAGTGAATTATGTACCGGGAGGATGTGGGCAAACATGGGTGACTGTGGGCCTGAGAGAGGGCACCAAGGCCTGTTAGGGAGCTGCTGCTGCTGGGAGCAAGGACATCTATAGAAATACTTGAAGCATGGCCATAAGGGAAAGACAAGAAAAAAGGCTTTCTGAGAAGATCATTGGCTGGAAAGACCTCAGAAATTTCTTCTCCTTGTGCCTCAATCATTTAAAGTTTTTTTTTCAAAAAAGATATGGAATAGCATTAAACCAAATCTGCCTCTGTCTTTGACTTTACCCTCCAAACAGATCTAGCCTATAATATTTCAACGCCTGACTTAAGAGATTGGGTAAAAAAAGCAACAGAAGTGGTTTTCCTTTTCTTTTGAGCGTATGCTACCATTTCTGCCTCTGCAAATACTGAATATTATTTAAATTTGCTTCTGCCTGGAACTTAACAACAGCCTTTTTTTTCTCCCCATGAGTATATTACAGAAATTTACTTTCAGTTGATTGACCCTAACAATGTATGATAAACGTGCTCTTTTATTTTATATCTGCTTAATATAATGCATCTGATAAAGGCTGAAATAAAAGAAATACAATCATATAATCTATGATTGTAGTGAATTGGAGTAAGTGATCCAGGCTACTTCTTTTGGGATTGTCCCACTATAATTCTCTTTCAAGTTATCTGAATATGAATTAAGTGACATCAAACGTATTTTTTCTTCAGAGTAAGTAATATTTGTTTATTGAACTCTATATGGTATTGCCAACAATTCTTCATGTAATTGCAATAAAAATGCTTGGGACACAGCTTCTGAACTAAGCAAGTGACATATTAAGACTAGACTGGGAGAGGCCTCTGCTGTTCCCTAATTCCAGATTGGTACACAGTATCAAGCAACATGATGTTTCTTTTCTTCTTATAATTCTTTTTGAATAATTGCATTACTAACAATTGATACCTCATCATAAAGGACTCAGGCTTTTATTATTTGTTTCATATGGATCCTTGAGTGCAGCTTTCCTGAGCATCTGTTGCTTTGTACTTTCATGAGAGGAAAAAACCCCATGTCCAGTAACATTTTATATGTAGCATAAAACAATAGTTATACTCATTTGTTTTAAACAATATGTTGGTTTGGTTAAGTGTTATTTATCTTCTCTCTCATAATAAAATTAACACTTAACACTGTTAACAAAATAGTCATCATATTTTTTGGATTTTTTCCTCTTCTACAGAACCATACAAGTAAGTGATTTTTCTTTTACCTTTAGATATCATCAAAACTAAGAATTCACTTTGGTCAACCTGAACTAATTTTTTTCTTATTTCAACCATTTTTATATTATTTTCAGGTATAATGAATTTTTTCTTTAACTTACACTTGGAGTATTTTGTTATGATAAAGTTTCAACCATGTACATTTTGTACTGATATTAAATTTGATTTAACTTTAAAACAAAAGCCTACTTTATAGCAAAATAAATTTAAGAAGCAATGAACAACAGCACTAAGATGTCTTCTACCTTTTCTTCATTTTCATCTGTAAGATGGAGGGAAGTCTATTGTCTGAAAGAGTAGATGTATTATGGAGACTAAGGGTGGCTCTATTTGAAAATTGTATATTGGACTGTTTGCTAAGAATGGGATTGGTACATACTTCAAATTCTATGGATAATGTTTCATCATGAATCCTTTTTGGAGGGTTTATCTGTGAAAATTTCATAATCTGTCCCTAAGGGGATTGTATATACAAAAGCATTAATTCTTTGTTTGACTATCTTATGACCATCCTAAATATGGGATCCTGCAGAAGGGTCCTGCCTAATCATGTGTTTACAAAGTTTATGTTTGCATACTGTATGGTTGCCAAAATGTCTGGATTTGGGACTGTCACTGCATAGCTGAGAGATGAGGTGTGCTATTTTCCATTCAGTAAAGATACTCTAAGGTTTGCTCCTCCAAGAAAAGTTTCTCTCAAGACCATGTTTTAAAGGCTGTTATAAGGTTTTCTCAAGAAAAATGAATAAAAATGCTTCTCATTATAATGAAAAGGTTTTCTCATTATAACATTTTCAAATGTTTGGAATTATCTTAAGAGCAATCTTGACTGCATGGCTTAAGTACCTACTAATTTCTTTGTTTATTTTGGATTTTTTTAATGACAGCTATATTCTTGGAAGGCATTTTCCATATTTAACTACTTTATATATATATATATATATATATATATATATATCCCAAAACTAAGGATATGTATACCAAAAAAAAAATCACAGAGTTAAAGTAGTCTTGATCCTTATTACAGAAATAAAGTTGGATCTTTATTACCCTAAAAAAGTTTGGCATAACAAAGCATTGTTTTAGGGGCATTGGGTAATATGATAAATGGAAATGAGAAATGAAGGGATGTGTTTTACTGTAGAGTTACACAGTTTTCAGCTCAGAGACAACAAGCTGACTTTCTTTGCCTTTATTTATTATCCACATTATCTCCTCCTCTCCTAATGCCATCTTGCACCTTTATTTAAATTTAGCTTGCTATGCAACTTTCAAGTTACAGTGTAAACAATTCTAGGAAATCCCACCACGAGATTCTGAAAGAAAATAAAAGCAATTTCCAGGTATTAGAAATTACTCCAGTTAACAACAGATTTTTTCTTTCAGCTCTGACATCACTGTGAATTCTGTTTACATGGCAAAAATAATTTCAGACAATCTTTAGCAGACATGCTTTCCTTCTTTTCCAGTTTGTAGGCTCTTAGCTACATAACAGAGCGCATAGTAATTCTCTTGAAAAATATTCATGGGATATCCTGAGCTGGAAGGCACCCGTGGGCTCATCGAAGTCTAGCTCACAGGTCTGCCACAGGACCATGCCCCAGGAATCACATCATGTGTCTGTCACAGCATTGTCCAAACACTTCTTGAATTTTGTCAGGCTTGGTGCTGTGACCACTTCCCTGGGGAGCCTGTTCCAGTGCCCAGCCATCCTCTGGGTGAAAACCTTTTCTAATATCCAACCTAAACCTCCCCTGACACTGCTTCTCTTGGGTCCCATCACTGGGCATCAGAAAGATCAGTACCTGCTTTTAAATATCTTACTAAAGAGGAATCTCTGGACTGAGAAAACTCTCAATCTCCTCCAAGCTGAATAAACCAGGTGACATCAGCCATACCTCATATCTCCACTGTCTTTGTTGCCCTCCATTCAATGTTCTCTAATTGCTTAATATTCTTATATTTTGGCACCCATAACTTTCCCCGGGACTCCAGGTGAGGCCACCCCAGAGCACAGCAGAGCAGAGCAGGACAATCCTCTCCCTTGCCCAGCTGGTGATGCTGTCCCTGATGCCTCCCAGGACACGCTTGGCCCTCCTGGCTGCCAGGGCACTGCTGACACATTCCCAGCTTTCAATTGACCAGGGTCCTCAGGTCCCTTTCCACAATGCTGGTCTCCAGCCCCATTGCCCAGTCTGTCCTTACATTCAGGGTTGCCCCATCTCTGGTGCAGAATCCAGCACTTGTATTTGCTAAACTTCATACAGCTGGTGATCGCCCGTCCCTCTGATTTGTCGAGGTCTCTCTAAAGGACCTATTATAATGTAGGGTATATAACATCTCTTCAGGGCCTATATTATAGATGACAAATTTTTCAATATCCACCTGACACAGCCTATAAATTCATCCAGGAAGCAATGTCTTCAAGATCATGTTGCTGAAAGAGTTTTTATTGGTTCTCCAAATCACTATTTGCACAATCTATTGTACTTGATTAATGATCTGTCACTTTTTTTTCTTGGTCATACAGTTATGCTACTTCTTTGCAGTGGTTTAGAGGAGTTTCTACCAACAAAAGTGTAGGGAAATTTTTTAAAATCACATACCTAAGAATCATTTAACTGGAAACTCATCCTCCATTAGCATTCTGATTCATTGAATCTGTAGCAGTTAGAGGAGAGAATGCCACCCACTGAATTATCAATACCAATTCTGTTCACATCCCATGCTTTTCTTACAGATTCCTTAACTTAATACTGATAAAGGCCACAACTAGATGGTTCTGATGCTTGGTAAGATCAGAAGCCAAAAAAGTAGGATTTCACAATTCATATAACAAGCAACTGAATTTTTAGGCTGTTGAAATGAAATATCAAAAAGAAGGATTAATACATTTTACAATACATTGCATTTTAAAAAGGATGCAGGTAGAGTTTGAGGAGTTTTATGAGATTAAAAGTGCTGAGACTCAAAGTAGCATCAACAAAGATATTTTAAGTTTGGAAAGAAGATATTGTTGGATGATAGACCACAATAATGTTAAATCTCTAAAACCTGTGGCAAGGATAGTTTATTCTGAAGTAGACCTGTAAACTGAGCAGGTTTGATCTTGAAACTTGTGAAATAAAATAGCATGAAAAAATATGGGCCAGTGCTATTTTCCCATGTCAGTTTGCCTCCAAGAATGTGCATAACCCAGGGGGACAGTAAGGCCATGAGGAATCTTCTTATGATGTTTTTTCTGATTATAGTCCCAGTTCTGTTATTCTATTATGCCATCAAGCCTTATGCAATAGTGACATTACAGACATCCACATTCATATGATTAAAAAAAAAAAGGTAATTACTTGTAAGGTCAGGGCAGCATTTTGGGTGTAACTGTAAATGACCTTTGCTATACTGGATAGTATTTTTTTATACAGCAATGACACTAAAAGAAGAAACATTGGAAATCAGTGCAGCTTTCAAATTAAGTAGATAATGGCATTAGCATCTGCTGTGTAAAACAAAGAGAGCACAACTCCCAGTCTCAATTTTTTGAAATTAGGTCACATCATAGGAGAATGAAAACCCTCTTCTAAATGATACATCTGAATGTAACAGTACATTTTCATATCCTATAGTCATTCAAGATAATTTAGAATAAGTAGAACTTTATTTGTCATTTAAATATGCACATTAGCATTGAATACCACAAAGAAAGCTGTACTCACATTCCACTCCAGAGCAGAAATATTATCCCATAATTCATACAGAAATTTGTACCTGAAAAAAAACCAGCAAGAATTATTGAGTCCATACTGTTGTTTTGTGTGGCTATATTAGGCATTAAATAAATTTCCATTTGTGCATTTTAATTTTTTATATACAATTCAACAACAGATATAAACATTTAGATGCTGTAAATAATATAACACATGGACACAAGCAATAAAAAGAAAATACTTTCTTTTTGAAAAAAACTGGCATGTATTTCAAGAGTACTTAAAATAATCAATCATCCAAATAAGAAGATGTGCTTGGTACTGAGTCTCACAGGAGAGGTCACTGATCTGTTAAACCATATATAATGATAAGTAAAAGAAAGGAAAATTGACTGGCAACAACTGACATATTGATACTGAGGAAATATTTCCTGGGCAGGAACAGGAAGGGATGGAGGACTATGGAACCTGCCTTCACCATTGTCTAGTGCAGCAGGGAGGGACCTCAAAAGGGGCAGCAGGACCAAGTTCTTCTGCTGTGTTGTGGCTGGCAGGTGCAAGCCCCCTTAATCTCCCTTGCTAGGTGAGCTTGTGATGACAGTCCAGCACCTTTCAAAGCTGCAAGTACTCAACAATATGCTCAGATAATATTTTAATGACTTAAAAAATCTTTTAGAAACAGCCTGGTCTGAAGGAATGTCTATGGGCAGACAGCAACTGTTGTCAGCTTCAAAAGTCATTTTAAGGTAATTCATTAAAGTAACAAACATTCCCACAGAATTTGCATTACTTCCTGCAAGGAGATATGCAAAGAAAATCATAACATGATTAACACTGCTTTAAGTTAATTCACATTTGCCAGTGGTGCAAAACATTTTTCTCTCTGAATTCCCCACCTCTGTGTAAAAACTCACAGGGCTGTTGTGACTACAAATGGTTAAATTATTTCTCATGATTTGACAAAGAATGCTTTGTTTATCTAGGGCAAGCCATTTGCAAACAGAGCTCTCACTTCACAAATACATTGTCTGCTCATAATTGTTTAATGAGCAAGATTTACAAACAACACCAGTGGTGGGGTTGACTGTGACTGATTTCCCCTGCTCAAGGTTCCTACAGCACGGCACGTTGGTCATTTTAGCCACACCACTTTGTTTCTGCTCTTCTTAACAACTAAAGTGATTTAAGGAGGAATTGACACCTCTTAAGTAATGACAGTGAGACAGGTAAGTTTTCCCACATGATAGATTTTTTTTGTCCAAAGCTCATTGTATTTTTCAGTTCCTTCTGAGAATAGAGTCCTGAAGGAAATCACTGAGGGCCATCCCAAATAACCAAAATACTAAGCAGAAAGAGCAAGGAAACAAGCAGGAAGCAAGCAAACAGAACTGCTACTTGGAATCTAAGTAGTGTTTTTGAGCCTGGTCTCTGAGCTCTCACTGCTACTGTGAGGATTAACAGAACATGTAGAAGACACATATTACCATTATCTTCTTAATATATCATATTGTTGGGGTTTTTTATACCTGATAATTCTTGATTCTTTTCCTTAGCTTATTTGTCACAACATAAAGAGGAAGTTTTTATGAATACTGTTAACATGGTCTTTCTTGGAGTCCCAGCAAAACAGTGAGCACTGCTGTTTGATGATAACACATGATAACTCACAATATTTGTGCAGAGTTTGGTCCCTTCTACTACCATTTGCAGGCCAATCTCTGCCTTTTGGCCTTAATCCCCTCCCCTGCCACTCTTTGACGTGAAAGGAAATGTTAGGGAAAGCACAGAATGAATTAGAACTTTCAAACTTCCATCAAACAAAAAAGCAACAACTAAAAAACCCCTTCATCCTTCTCTCGTTATGGTTTGTTGAATCTTCTTTTGTCTTGTTGTATAATAGGAATAATGTTCATGGCACTGGAGTATACACACAATAAATAGCTTCTGTGGTTATCAAACACCTCAGCTTCACTTCAGTATTTAATCACCCACAAAAGCCATTTCTTGCCTTGTATACTTCTCTGCCACAAACATTATCCTGTAGCTAACATACACCCTGGAGTGCCAGACCTTCATTTTGCACTCTGAAAACTGAATTGGAAGAATGAAAAACCCAAGCCTCGGTTTTTAAAATAACAGTTGAAAAGTTAAAAAGGAGGTAATAGTAATCAAAATCCCCATGCTCCCATTATGTAGTAGAGAGAAAGGGCTGTCTTAAATGGTCTCCCAAAATTACCTGCTGGAAGGGTTCCAAGAAAAAACATAGTTATGATAGACATATGCTAGCAAATTATGATAATAACTTGGTTCTGGGAGGAATTAACTTTTCTCCCATGTTAGAAATAACCCTGACAGAGCCAAAAATGCTCTTCATAACACAATTTTGAGAAGTTTCAAACAATAAATATAAATGGCTCTCTCAAGCTGCATTGGCAGACCCTAAATGTTAATGACCTGAAAGGCATGAAGAAACATAATATAAAATTAATATTTCCCTAGTTCATCTTCCCTGCCTTTTGCACATATGTCTCTACACCATTCCTCAATTTGCCCTTTTAAGCTCTTGACAGCTCTTGAGAGGCTCAAAACTGGTGAGGTTCTTTTATTCTTGGGCAGTTCTGTTAATAAACTGTGCTCCTGCTCAGTCCACCTGTACTCTTCATTTATCTCATCTGTGATCACCCTGATCAACAGTATTTGATCAATCTAAGTTACTCCAGTTCCTACTTGGATATTTGTGGCTTCTAAGTACTTAGTCAAAAAAGGAGAAATGAGAGAGAACTGAGCCTGCAGGAAAGCAAGACACTGAATATGAACATGAGCCAGCAGTGTGTCCTGATGGCCAAGAAGGCCAATGGCATCCTGGCCTGCATCAGGAGTATTGTGGCCAGCAGGAGCAGGGAGGTCATCCTTCCCCTGTGCTCGGCACTGGTGAGGCCACACCTTGAGTGCTGTGTCCAGTTCTGGGCCCTCAGTTTGGGAAGGACCTTGAGACACTTGAGCGCATCCAGAGGAGGCAACGAGGCTGGTGAGGAGCTTGGAAAACAAACCCTGTGAGGAACAACTGAGGGAGCTGGGGGTGTTTAGCCTGGAGAAAATGAGACTCAGAAGTGACCTTATCACTCTCTACAACTCCCTGAAAGGTGGCTGTAGTCAGGTGGGGGTTGGTCTCTTTCTCCAGGCAGAAACTGACAGAACCAGAGCACACAGTCTCAAGCTGTGCCAAGGGAAATATAGGTTGGATATTAGGAAAAAGTTTCCTATGGAAAGAGTGATAAAGTACGGGAATTGTCTGCTTGGGGAGGTGGTGGAGTCACCATCCTTGGATGTGTTTAAAAAAAGTCTGGATGTGGCACTCAGTGCCATGGTTTAGTTGAGGTGTTGGGGCTGGGTTGGACTCAATGATCTTGAAAGTCTCTTCCAATCTAGTCATTCTGGTTATGATTCTGTGTGTGTGAATAAAACTTTCTCTATTAATGTCAGAAAATAAATAATCTGGGAAAGTATTAAGACAAAGAAAATGCTTCTGAAGGAAAAGAAGAAAAAAATTAGGAAAGGGTAGAAGGCAGAAAAAAAGAAAATGATAGTGGAATCTCTACAGAGAGAAAGTAGTAACATGGTTGACTTCTTCAGCAAAAGGAAGAGTGATGATGCTATAAAGAGAAAAATAGAAATGACAAAAGAAGAAGGAAAAAGTAAAGAAGTTTCACAGTGACTGGAAGTAGAACTGAAATTTAGTAAGAAGGGAAAGGCATTATAATACTGGAAAGAGGGACAAAGAACTGGAAATGAGTAAGAGAAGGTCAAAAGAGAAAGAAGGGATGAAAGAAAAAAGATAGAGGGAAGAACAAAGCAGCTAATGTTTGGCTGATGGATGTATTTTTCAGTGTTTTGGCCACTGTGAAGTTATGAAAGTGAAAACCCAGGAGCTACTGTGTTATACATACTGTTGTATAAGCTAGAGTTGGAAGAGAAACACCATGTACGTGAAAGCAATGAGAGCTTGCACTGGAGCTTACTTCTTTTCCTACATCCTTTTTTTTTACTCTGAATTTGCTAACATAATTTCAAGGGAAGAACTATAGGATGAAGCTTCCAGATGAGTGAGCCTGCTCTAGTGCACGTTAGCAGCCTTCCCCTGACTCTTTAGAAGGAATTTAAACACAATAGTTAGTGTCTTTTGCCTGCATGAGAAGAGGCTCCAGGTCAAAATGTGGCATAGGAAGCACTTTGGAGGTACACATTGTTTGAGCTGTGTCTTCTAGAAAGCAGAAAGCAGAGGTTGTTGGAATGTTACTCAAATAAACATTTCAGTTTTAATTTCCAGTATCTCTGGTTTCAGGTTTGGTCTTAATATGAGGCTCACAGAGAAAGACTTGTTTAAGAAGAAGGTTGAACATTTGCTGTGTTAGAAAATACGATGCATTGCAGCTTTGCCAGTCTGTCTCCAGAAGACTAGAAGAGAGACAGGTAGTGTGAAGTCAGCAATATGTCAATTCAGATATACTATTGAAAGGTTAATTTTAATAAAAGGTATCAGCCAGTGGAGAGAAGGATTTACACCAGGTAGTCACCCTGCCCCCTCTCCTGCATAGCACATATCCAGCTACAGGAAACAAGGAAGGAAGTCATCTCAAGGGGGAAGTGAACAGAAAGATTTATTTTCTGCTATGTTGAACTTTGTCATGTTAAAGCATCCTGCCATCTAATGGAGTTCCCAGTTCTGATTTGGTCAGTTCTCAGGGGCTCCCTATGCAGTGAATAGGAAGGTGTGGATACGAAGAATCACATTCATGAAAGGGTTACGACCATTTTAAGGAGAGGGTTTTATTTATATTCATCTCATTCAAGTATCTAAAAAAATCATCTTTTCTTGCCTTTATCCATTCACTAGCCCAAATAAATATTGCATTATGTCATATAGATTCACATGATAGACTGAGGAGATTCTGTTGCACGTCACCTCACAGCCAAAGGTGTTCTCTGGGGAACCAAAAGATGTGATCTAAGGGCCTTACAGGAAGGAAAGATTTAAAGCTGTACATTTCACAGTCCAAATTAATAGAAAAGCCACAGAATCCTCGGGTAAAAATGTGGATGCAGTCACTCTCCTGTCCTCTTTTCCTGTGTTTCTCAAGCCTGAAAGACCCAGTCCTACTGGTGGCATAAATAGAGGAAGACTAACCTGTGATTATTTAATGCACAGACAGGTGCATTAGGTGTTTTGGTCTCTCTGGAGCTTTCTTGACACCTTGCTTTCTCAAGGTGTCAGGGAGCTTTCTCAAGGTGTTGCTTTCTCAAGGTGTTGCATTTTTGGAGCTTTCTTGACACCTTGCTTTCTCAAGGTGTCAGGGAAGCTGAGGTACCTACAGGATTAGACAAGATGATACAGTGTCATTAGATACCAGCTGTACTTGCCTGTATGCTGGACTCATGTGCCAAAGGAGTCATTGTGTTTAAGTTCCCTTTATTAATTGAGCCCCATGTTCTGTCAGCAACATTTTCCTTTCATAAATGTTCATTTTGATTGGGTTTTTTTTCTTTTGTAGAACCTGATTTGCATTCTTTGTTGTTTCTATAAACATGTAAAATTATTTTATAGAAAAGTAAGTCTCTTAAGTCAACTAAACCTATTAGGTCTGTTCAATACAGTCAAGATGAAATGGCTATATAGGCTTTAACCCTTTGTGCCAGTCTCTGTTTATTATCCTTACTTATTTAACTCACAAGCTGAAATAACTTCCTTGTCCTGAGCCATGCACTTCTGACCCAGCTTTATATCTTCTCTTTGGCATTCGCTCTGTTTTTTCATCACATTATAAGTGGGACTGGAAACATGTCCCGTCATTTACCAGACACTCTGCTGATTTCAAGGACTTAGAGTTTAGCCAAATTTCATCTGTTTGGGATAAATTAATGTTATATGCCTTCTGTCTGACCTAGGCTGGTTTCTTTGACAAAATTTCAGCAAGGGTGATTGAGTCCTGCATTGTGCATTTTGAAAAATACTGGTGTCATTGCTGTGAATAATGTCACCTTTTCTTTGCACTTAGGCTTGGACTAAGTTACCTTTGCACCCAGCCACAAACAAGATAAAGCCAGCCTGCACAAGGCTGCCTGTCTCAGTTGGATCTACTGTTGAAAGTCAGACCACTATGTGGTAATATATGCCAGTGTAGATGTTCAAGGTGAGGGAGCAGGCCACCTAATCTTATTTTCTCCCATGGCCTGCTCTCCAGCTGGGGTCTTGTAGTCACCAGGATAGGCAGGCAAGACTGATGTAGAAATAAGTCCTCTTCCTACAAATGTGCAGCTGGTGTAAATTTGCTGGTCCCAGGTCTGCAAGGTAACTGTGAAAAACAATTCCATCTAACAAAATTTGTCCCAGTTCTTGCTGTGATAGGTATGCACTGCTGCTCAGTGGGATGAAGCCTCCAAGGAGCATGGCAGGGAGGCCGCAAGTGGCTATAGAAAAGCTTTCATGCCTCAGCTGAAAGGAGAGGAGCCAGGGACTTGAGCACAGACCTCAGAATGAAAAAATGGCATCAAGTGACTCATCAGACCAGGGATAAGAAAGGTCAGATGGCTGTGTACAGAATGGATGTGAAATTACACTAGATATCAGGAAGAAATTTTTTACTGTGAGGGTGGTGAGGCACTGGGTCAGATTGTCCAGAAAATCTGCCGCTGCCCTGGAAGTATTCGAGGCCAGGTTGGATGGCCTAGTGGGAGGTGTCCCTGCCCAAGGAGGGAGGGCTGGAATTAAGTGATCTTTAAGGTCCCTTCCAACACAAATCATTCTGTGGTTCTATGATTCAGACAACAGAAAAGGGCTGGGCCAAAGCAAAATGTATTGCATAAAATGTCAGGGTTGAGTGATGCTGGACCATTATTAAACCAGATTTTTCACAATATTTCAGTAAGTATAATAATTTCCTGGTTTCTAATTTCAGAGTGGGAGGTTTGTCTTGTGGAAATGGTAAATCACTATGTCTAACCAAAATGAAAGAGGGGTTTTTATGTGTGCAGGAATGCCACGGAGTTCTCCCAAGGATTCAAAAAAATCAGATCCTAGGTATATCTGGTTGACAATTAGAGCAAGCTTTCTATATTCATCAAAATTTGTTTCATCTTTAGCCTTTAAATAATAACAGCACCATAATTACCCACATTATGAGATTTTTGAAAAAACTAATTGGTCAAGCACTCAGATGCACTGGTGGTAGGGCAGGATTTGTAGGAGGCACTGCATGGCATGCACTTGCAGATGTTGTATCTCCATCTTATGACACTGCAGCAGTTGCATGCTCTCCCCACTGCTGTTACAGCTACCAATGAGAGGAACCCAAAAATAACTGACTGCCTTCAGGGAAGGTGTGAAAAGCATGCTATAAATACAGTCTCACAGCACACACTGAGCAATGAGGAGACAACAAATGCAGAACAAAAGCGCATGAAGTGGGGATTGTCCATCAGGTACGATGGATGAGGAAGGGCTTTGTGCACAGCTAGATGTTAGCCATGCAGTTCAGGTCTGTACCAGAATGAATGCAAAAAATGAGCCAGATCAATGATGCCCAAGCCATATTTTCTAGCATTTGAGTGGCTGATTCTGAAAACCTTAATGAAGTTCTTCAAAGCCTTTCTTTGTGTGTATGTGCATGTATTTATGAAATGAAGTACTTCACTTGGTCATTTTTATAAGCTACTTTTGTTCCTTAGTTTTTGCATATATTCATTAATCTTCATTTTTATTTAAAATTAAATGAAAAAAGTATTCTGATATCAATGATAATGGTGCTTTATTAAAGACTATTATCTAAAGATGACACCTGATATTTATCGTGTCTGCATTCATTGTGGTGGCATCATAATACTGCAATTATATGATATAATAAAAGGTATTAGTTCTCTGTGTAAATCTCACCCCAATCCAAGTAACCAATTTGGCTCATTGATTCTTCTTACCAGGAGTATCTATCCACCAATGATTTCCTGTAAATCTAAACCATGATAATAAGGAGACCAGGCCACGTTCATTATTTGTTACCTTCATCAAAGGCAATGTATCAAGGATACATTTGACCTTATTATCTTTAACTCAGTGTTAAATTTATAATAACATTCATGAAGATGTTTAATTCCAACACATGACACCGGACCCAGATTAAAACCATTAGTGAACAAAATCAACATATAATTATTTTAGGAGTTCAGGCTGTTACAAAACGCTTGTAAAATCAGCCTAGAACTAGATGAGAAATTTTTAAAATGCGGAGAACAAAAGTGAATGTTGGTGTAAAAAAAGCATTGTAGTAAAGCCAAAGTGTGGTAGATGCAACTACCAAAATGCTTTCTTGAGTAAGACATATAAGCAAGACTTGGTGTTTGTGTTTATTGGGAATGTGTAGATTAATGCAAGAAGGATTTTGGAAAAAACCATGTAAGAGATACTACAATTAAACAGGAAACAGATGGCCCTTAACTGGGCATGCAGGTGAGGAAACAGTGGCTTCCTAATTTCACTGAGCCAGCAAAACAAGAAGAAACGTAATGCCCTTTTTGTTCCCTTCAGTCCAGTATATCCTGGATTAGATAGTACTTTTTAGCTTTTTAAAATGTATTTTAATTTTTTTACAGACACTCATAACAGTATTATGCTCTGACCATGGGCTCATTTCTGATGAGTAACCTTCCTAATTGTATATTTTCAGAGACGCCAACCATTCCTGCTGAATTACACATATGGTGGTACTACAGCAAACAACAGAAATCTGTGCAAAGTCAACAATCTGCAAGGCATGATGGGCCTGGAAGAAACTACAATAATTTATAGAATGTATTAAAACTGGATTGCAAGGAAATTTATGATAGGCAGACGCACAATAATGAAAAAAACACAAAGATTAATTAACATAAAAATTCTAGCTGTCATATTTCTCTAAGTAGAAATAATTACAAGGCAATTTTATTTCACTGAATGAACCTCCAAATGGGCACAGAGTAAAGTCAACATGAAAATGAAAGTCACCTTTAGACTAGCAAAAAGAACAGGTCACAAACTATCTGGGTGGACTGGTAGTAATGCAATTTCTTTGTAAAACACAACTGCACTGTGTGTTGCAGTATGAACTTGAGGACATAAGAATTTAATAGACGTTTTAAAATCTATTTTCCTTGCCTTTTTTGAAAATATATGAAAAAATAAAAAAGCAGCCTTAAAAATACATTCATGAAGAAAGGAGAGGAATTTTTTTCCTTTTAATGACAGAGGAAGATTCTTTATGAAGAGTGTTATAATCCTGATCTGTATGACAGTATATAAATATAAATATTTATGTAACAGTTTATAAGTGCAAATATATGTGTGTGTATATATATATATATATACATGAAAACAGTGTATAAGCATATATATTTATTTATTTATTTACCTCACACAAATATACAAAAGTCAAACACAAAAGGCCACATCTTAGGTACAAAGTGGAATGACACTGAGTTTCAGTGTCAAAGAAGAATATTTCCCAGAATTTTAGGTTTAGTCTCTTGCATTGCTCTGAATGAGGAGGTATCACACTGAAGTCAGTAAAATCCCATCTCTGACACTGGGTAAGGGGAAAGATGAATATATTTCTCCAGCTGACCTGGAAAACAAAATGTAGATTTCTTTTTTTAAGTCACTCTGCATCTGTAACCTGTGACTACTGTTGTTTTATCAGATATGGCTGATGACACTGAAATGGGAAGTGGAATGTTTTCTAGAGAAATGTGTGTGACAGAGCACCGGGGAGCCTGACCTGTATGCCCTGCTTTCATCCTCTCTAATTAAGCTGGAGCAGATACATTCCTTGTCGAAATTGACAGCTGGTGGCAGATCCAAATGAATTTTCACATATTTCTGATGATGTACAATACAGTCTTGTTGTTTATGCAGCATCATGCTGTATGCCAACATGATGCATCATACCATGTGAGACTGGCAAACTTACAAAGGAGAGCAGGAACAATTTTAATAGCTTTCTTTCAGATTGGATTGTAGGAATCTGATCTAAATGTTAGGTGATTTCTCTTGAAGTACGTATCAGTAAAGGTTGATGATTTAAACATCTCCAAATACTTTTAATCTTCAGATATTTGAGTGCCAAGTTCTTTTGAGTGAATATAATGGATTTCAATGTTGAGAGTGATGAAGAGGGTGGGGTTTTCATATACATGCAGCTCCAAGTTTCTTGAATGCCCTTTGAAATGTAGTAGAACAAAGATGCTTTCTTCTCTGATTTAGCCAAATGGAAGTGAGAGTTTATTTACATTTTACATTTAGACTCATTTAAGGATATATTTCTTCTTCTGCATTGTATCTATAGTATTATAGTTAGGAAATCCAAATGCACTTTACCAAAATCCATTATTCGACTAATTTCAGTAACTATCTCATCAATTCTTAGTTAGTTTTTCTATACATAAATATTTTGATTGGAATCCAGTTCCCAAAATTTCCACCTAAAATTTTTCTCTTTTATTTATATTTTTATATTTCTGACCTTTTTTTCCTTTATGTAAATTTGATTAATATGTTAATATTTCTAAATGGAGAGAAGGCTTGTGGTCTTGTGGCTAGACCACAAGGCAAAAAAGAGAAGTGTGTATGAAATAAGCCTCTGGTTTTGTAACTTAGGCCCCTCACATATCTGTTCCATTAGCATTGTTTCCCTGTCCTATCATGGACCTCCAGCTTTCTTCTTCTGGATTCTTATCCTGTGAGTTGCACTTTCCTGGACCTCATTAATGTCGCTTAAATGCTTGCAAGAGTCATATAGTATTTCTTCTCTGCATTTTGGACTTCAAATCAAGAGTCAAGGATATTTACTCTTTGTTCACAATTGGGTTCCTCAAGTTCTCCAGTCTTTCTCCAGTTTTCTCCAGTCTAGTGTGTTACTATCTGCTTCACAGAACTGTTGTGATATTTCAGTAATTAATTTTTGTTATTAAAGCATATATGGGAACAAAGATGATGCCCCTTCATTTGTGTGCATCTGAAGACTGCATCTTCAAACAACAGATCTGCACAAAAAAATCTCTTACATCTTGTATGACATTAAAGCAGCAAGGCAGCCATCACTGTGTAAAGTGTCACGTTTTCAAAATCACCTCACCAATCAGCAGTTCCTAAAATTTGGCCTCCATTACATGAACTGAGCTCTTTGAAGGACCATCCTGATTTGTATTGAATGTGCACATTAATCAAACATGGAGTGTGGCATGCTGACAATACTTTGTTCTGTAAAAATGTATCTGTGCTGATAATGCCTGAATTTGTTTTGCTCTGAACCAGCTGTGAACTCACTGATGAGTGTGAAGTAGGTATGAGATTATGCCAAATCAGAAGAGCCTTTATTTTATATCCACTTTCAACCAGTGATGAACCTATACAAGGAATAAAAATATGTGTGCTCTAACTAGTCCAAATCTTGCATATGGTTACATGTCTGTGTACCTTGTTTTGAAGAAGGATGAAGCATGGTGGAAGGCTGTGCAGGTCTGTGCTACCACTGCTCGATGCAGGGCTCAGCAACTGAGCAGCTGAACAAAGCCAGCCTGTTCTGAAAGAGAAGAAGCAGTGGTTACTTAAAATGAAAAAGATAAATATCATGAACAGGCTCCTTAGGGCAAGCTCGGGGTAGAGTCAAACAGCCATGTAAGTTGTAGTAAATAAAGGAAATGTCATTTGTAAGTCTTATAAATACAATACCATTATTAACTTCAGTAATAAATAAAATGTGCTGTACTATCTGCAATGGTTACACACATTGAGACAATTAGTTTTGGTGACTAGTTGTAAAGGTTCTGGTTCCTTGCTGAAATAACAGCTGAAATAGCTGAAATAGAGGGTCTGGGTAGAGATGAGCCTTTTCCTTCTCGAGGCTTCCTTTCACTGCCTATTGTTCAGCAATTTTTATAGACCTTGTAAAAACTGGAATTCCCTATCCTACTAATGAGACATTAATATGCAAAATGGGGTGATACAAAAAGCAATATTTTTATGAAATGAGCTATATTCCTGTAATCCTCACAACAGCAATATTCCTTGATCATATCCGCTCCATGATTTTACCTTGCCTGACATTGGATTTGTGATATGGTAAAATTAATGCATTAAGACAGTAACTTAGCAAAAACTGTCCAAGAATGTGCAAATCAACTAAAACTGAAATATTAATCTTCTTTTATGTTGTGTGTTATTTTACTATACACACAGACACACAGACACACAGACACACAGACACACACACACACACACATATATGTAAACTTGTTCTGGTTATTTGTTTTCAAAATATGATTCTAGGCTTTAATGTCAGAAATAAGGGAAGAACATGAATGTTGACAAAAATATGTCCAAGTACACTCAAAAAAACTAAGAGGGGAATTAAACAAATTAAAGCTTGGTAGTGATTTATAAATTACAATGAGCAATTCAAGAAACACTGAAAACAGAAGCAGCAGTGGAATATGAAGTATTTGAACATCCTATCTTTTGTGGCTGTGCCATCAAAGTCCAATACAAACTCAGTATGCTGTACCTAGAGAATCACTTGGTGCAAAACCACCACATATTTAACAATCTAGATGTTCAGTTATGATGAATGTCAACAAAAGCAGCCATAAGAATGACCCTCCTGACTGCACTTCAAAATCTTGCCAAGAAATGTATTCCCTATACTGTCATAAACAATCTATTAGCCTTCATTGTCTACTGATAAACATTTCCTATCCATTCTTTTGAAGCACGCAATATTGACATACGTTGAAATAACAATAGGTAGTCTAAAAGAAAATCCATTTGGGTTAACCCTTATGTTCAATATCTACTTTTCTATTAAATAAAGTGATTTTTAATTGTCATAAGAAGTCATCAAATGCTGTGAAGTGCTTTGGGTGTTTCAACTTTAGAAACACAACTGTGTGTTAGCAGCATTATAATTTTCCAGTTGTGACACAGCTTTCTTGTGTGGAGGCGATACTCTTAAACTGGCAGCATAGTCTGAAAAAAATACGCCCCAAAAAAGAATTCTGTTTCATCATGCAGCAGTCTTAAAGTGGCTTTTTGCTCTTTAGCTGAACTGGTAGAATTTGAGTCAGAGCATCCTTCCAGTTATAAGTAAACAACTGATCCATAGTCTCTAAGAGCCCCACATCTCTAAATATATTATTTATCAATCAATTTTCCTACTGTGTATTAACAGCTATATTGGCCATGTTTACCATGTCAGGAATGTTTACTGAATTAAGCATAGCTGTCATGCAGATAATAGTATTAAACCATTGGTATTAATATCGAGTCACAACAGTTCCCAACCATGCTTTTAATGTATGGTATCTTAACACAGATAAACAGAACACATTAAAAGTTACTATAAATGTGGATTAATCATACTATGCTAAATTTAACTGAAGTCTAAGTCAAATGGGTGTTTCAGAAGAAAAAAGAAAGAGGTTCCACATGCATTGATGTTTCATCTTGGATTAGTGATGCGTCAACAGTCATGGAACACGTTCTAAATAAAATTTCAAGGCTTTTTTATGTTTTATGTTGAAGGTTTTCTGAACATATATTACATCTTGTCCAGTCCATAAGAGAGACTTAACTTCTACCACATCCCTTTAACAGCTTGAAAGAGTTAAAAAGCTGGCACATACATATTAGCCATAATTATAAAGGCAATTGTGTAAGCCAGGCACTGGGGCTCAGTGTTGATACTAGACTACTGTCACCAACTCTGATAATACACAGAAATACAGGTATGTTTGTGACTATTATAATACACAGAAATGTAGGTATGTTTAGAGCAATTTCCAAGGAGGTAGGAATAATAGAGTTGAGATTCATATTTTTTCCAGACTCAGAGAAAGAAAAAATGATGAGAGAAACAAACAGAAATTCAGTTTTGTTTCTCTTCACCTGGTAAATTAGAAAGGCTTATTTCTAAAAGCATCCATTTTTCCAATACTGTATGCAATATTCATTCTAAGATACTGCATTGCTAAGACATCTCTCTGAGTCACAGAAGCTGAATTATGCAGTGTATTCCCAAATAAATACTCAGAGCTCCAGCACCTGCTGCTTGAAGTCTGTAAGGAAATGCATTTCTGAGTAAGGTAAAAATCTCTTAGGAAAACTGGCAGTATCACCCAAGAATCTTCAAGATGTAGGAAAACGTATGTCATTTTCTCACCAATAATCTGCACTTTTATCTTACATGAAACAATTTTTCACAAAAAAGTCTGCACGCCTAGTATTTGATAAAGAAGAAGAATTAGAGGTAGGTCCAATTTCCTTTTGAAAAGCAGGCTTCTTCTGCTTTTGATTGGCCTTTTCTGTACCCTCTATACAAAAAGACAGATAATAAATATAATGATTTGTATGGAAAAGAAAACTGTAAGGATAATGGCCCAAACAGTGTATTTTTTTTATAATGTTACCATAGTAAATAATAGCAGCATAGTTCATATGGTTATACTTATGGCTGTATCCATGTTTCCATTATAAATCCTGTTTTTCACAAGTTTATAATTTCATGTAATTTCATAATTTTAATAAATTTTCCCTTGGATGAATTGCGACATAGAAGATTTCAACAAGGAATGCTTTTTCTTTAATTAAAAAAATAATAATTTTTTGGCTAGTCTCAAGCCATCTGTTAATCAAAAAAGAACAATTTACTTGTTTATAACAATGTTTTGCACCATCTAACAGAAAAAAAACCACAACTTCAAATGAAGTAATGAAACGAGACAATTGATTAACCTATAGCAAACTGTCATCAGTCTTGATTGTGAAACAAGTTTTTTTTTCTCATCTGCTGAATGTACTTTTTGACTACACATACTAATACCTCCTCCAAGCCCCCATTTTGCAGTTAAGCATATGCTTAAACTCCCTCTTCAATAGAAATGCTTTCCAGAGCTCAGGCCCTAGAAATATATACATATTTAATTAGATGGTAGTGCTTGAAGATAATTCAATCCTCTCCAAGCAGAATGTGGTTTTACTGACTTCTGCATGTCTAACAGCAATGTATTTTTGTGTCTGTGTATTAATGATCAAATATTGCTTTCTTCCCTCCACACTAGTCCTGCACCTTGCTGGGCATTTCATTTGTTTTCATTTGACTGGTCTGTGTCATAGCTCTGGAATTACTTAAATGCAGAGATGTGTGTTAATAGCGAATATTATTCATTAAACATAATGGCAAGGGATCTATTTTACTACATATTAATATACTATAGTGTTTCACAGTACTACACTGATCTATTTTACTTTACATGGTTAGTTATTAGTGACACAATTTATTAGTGACAGAATTTAACACTCTAAACATAAAAATAATATTTAATCATTGAATAACAATACATAAATATCAGAGATGCAGGGAGCTGCAACATTTTAAGCAGCCATGTTTAGGAAATTTGGAAAAGATGTCTGGAAAAGATCTCCTGTAAACAAGTCAAAAACCAAATCTGGGCAAGCACCAAAATGTCTAAGACCCCCCAGCAAGAGCCACCCATTATTACTCTGCAACAACCTTTCTAATTTCTATTTTTTAGAAAGGGAAATAGCTTCTGTGCTACCCAAAGACTCTCTGCAGCTGCTGAGACCATCACAGTCTTCTGCAAAGCAGGGGTGGGATAATCCTGGTGAGGGGAGGTGGGATGACTCTGCTGTTGTCTGCAGGGGAAGCAGCACTGTGCTAAGACTTCTCAAGCGCTCCATGGATTATGAGGACTCTCTCTGTGAATTCACTTTACATTCAGGGTGCTGGATGAATTCTGGTCTAAAAATAGGATTCAGCTTTTATTCTTTCATTCTGCACACCAGATTCATTCTTGGCCTTTATCCTGCACAACAGCATCTGCACTTACTCATATTCAGTGGAGCTGCTGCCTTCCCACCGCTCAAGGACGCTCCATGCCAAAAAAAGATGGTTTATGCCAACTGCTGGTGTCTGTAGCTGGGGATTCAGGGTGAGTGGAAGGGACAATGCAAAGCTATGGGGGAGCAATATGGGGGCATCACTAGGCCATGGGATTCCCCTCACATGGCCACATTCCTCATCTCATCCTCTTCCTCCCTACTTGCTCTTATGTGTGGTCCCACGTACTGGGAATCTAGTAACTAAACAGAGCACTGTGCTAGGGATGTTACAGCTAAAAGGAGAGCACTAATAAAACATAGGAGCTTCCATATTACCACTTGTCTGCATGATAAACAGCTCTACAAATGTTAATTTCTGCAATGTTACTAGAAGTACAAACAGTACATATTGCTTCAATGCTGCTGCACACAGCTTGTGCATTTAGGGGGGAATGTGTTTAGTTTTTCTATTTATTTACTAGGGACACAAATTTTAACAACATGAAATATTTTGCTTGTATGATATGAACACCACTAGTTTAACATAAACTATGGAAGGAATCCAGGCTGTGTTGACATATTTTATGAATGTTATGGGATGCCAGATTGGAGGTGTACATCTGTGTGGGTTGGCCAGTCATCCCACTGCCGTCTGTGTATCTGTATGCTTAAATGAATTAGCTATAATAAAAACACTGCATAAACAAGTTTAATGCTGTACACTTTCCTTTAGCTGATCTAAACGTATCTGAATTGCAGCAAAGCAAGCTAACAATGATATTCAATTACTCTTTCACTACTTTCACATAAAAAGTTGGAAGGATGTGCACTTTAAACTGTTTCATCTCCAACACTGATGGAGTCCCTTTGACTCCATCTCCCTCCATGTCATTGGCAGCAAACTTCTTGCAGCCCCTCATGGCGGGAAGTACCACTGCATAATCCTGCAGTCAAAATCATTACCCAGTGACTGCCATCCACAAGGTCATTCAAGGTCACTGAAATCCCTTCCAACCTGCTCAGCCTGGAGCAATGACTGCCAGAAAGCAGCACCAGATTGCCCTGCTACCAGTGCCAGGATACCAATATAGAAGTCAGGAGCTGTGAGATACCTCAGGGATTCCTCGTACCTGAGGCCATCGTGCTGGCTGTAAAGTCAGACATGGGAATTGTAAAGAAATCACAAAGAAATCTTTTTTCTCCTGTGTATCTTAAAATGCTATAACAACTCTTTGTTGCTACTTTATTTTTGCACAGCACATAGCAACAAAGGCTTTGGGTTCAATTATTGTAACATTTACATTTGCCAGAGGATAAACATAGGAACCTTAGTGCTCCACACACTCGGTTAGAAGTGGGATACTCAGCACTGAGACAAATCACAGGGGAACAGGAAAATCAAGCAGCTTCTATCTTACTGTATGAATAAACATTTAATAGCTTGACTTTATGCATCTTGTTCTGAATATACTGGTCAAATGGAATAAAAATGGATTAGAAGAATAGTTTCTGTGTTTACTTAGAGAATTTGATCTTTGAGACAAATCAGAAACAATAAAACATTTTGAACTTTTTTTTCAGCTAACAGTTTGCAGGCTAATTTTGAATTTGAATTCGTTCCAAGCATCATAGCTTAGATTTGCCCCAGATGGACTTTCAGTTCTGTTCAAATCGCTTGACAGCACCATAACAGCCATTTGTAACTAAGTCTGCAGAAATGGGCTGGCACTTGCAGCCTACTAGTGTTGCTGATCTTTTTGTATGGGAAAAGCACCCATAAATCACAGTGCACTAAAAAGGCATACGCATCTCAAGCAAACATCATGGAGAATCCATTGTCCTGTAGATAAGTATACAAATAAGTGCAAAGCATCACTTAAATTTTATATAAGGCACATATTTTTTGGAAGGCAACCAATGCAGTTTCACATGCTGTACTTTTTCTAATCTGACTGACTCACAGCCTTGTGATAGTGAGATAAGCTAGGTAGGCAAATTTTTACAGAGTTGCAATTACTGAAATTGTCATTACGCTGCTCACTGTAAAATAAATATAGATAGAAGTGAAATTATGCACAGGCTAGAAGTAGAAAGTGTTTTGCTTCTGTTTGCTAAATTAATCTCTTCCTAAATGGCTGCAGGCCAGGTAGGTTAGCATTTGTGGTTTCAAAGGTTTTCAGCGCTTGCAATGAGCCATGAAATTACTGCATGCTGCTGAAAATGGCAGCTGATGAAAGGAAAAGAGCGAATCCCAAAGGCAGAAAGACAGGAGGAAGCAAAATTACAGGCAGAAAGTCTGATTTTTGATGTTGCTCATTGTGAAATGTACACCCAAACTTTTAATAAAACATAAAACATTAATAAACCTGCTAACAATTCCTTACAATTTCTTTTGAAGTCTCAGTATAATTTCTGAATACTTATTAAAACAGGCAATGATTCAATGGTGGCTGAGCAGTTTCTGTCTGCTGGATATGGTATATTGGTATACTAGTGACTTTTGAAATTAGATTTTTATTGATGTTTTTTAATTGAATTACCCAAAGGATTGATGTTTTCTGTTAATAATGTGACCCTAAACTCTAGAATTGTTGATCAAGTTTAACTAATATTAAATTAGATATTCAATGGCAAAACACATTGTATGATCAATGCTGCTTCACCATTCCAAATCCTCTCAACTTGGTGGGGAAAATAAATGTGGCTTCAGCTAATCATATTGCTGACAGCTAGTTTATAATATCACATGCATATGCCACAAGAATGACAGTGTTACTTCTGGGGAGGGACAAAACAATGATTTTTAAGCACTAAGAAATAGAGGATACTAGAAGAGGAATCATGCACAGCAATAGCTGGGATACTTTAATTTAGTACCATTTGAGTTTAAAAGAAACATGCAAAAGACAAGCCCTTTGGGTCAGTATCATGTGATCAATTCTTTGGCTGCATTATCTACTACTTCCGAAGATTCACAATGTGGTAGGATCATTTGTAAGTTCTTTGTAATCATTAAAACAGTTTTTGATAGAAGAAGCTTCTTGACAAAAAAAAACCAAAAAACACAACAACAATTTTCAAGGACATAACATTAAGAAATTGTGTTTCTACTTAAAAAATACTGAACATATTAATGAATTATCCTAAAATATGGTTATATTTTCAAGGGCTCTGTGCAAGCAGATAACTTGCTTACTGTGATCAACCCTAATGTACTTTGGGGTACTTCCTTGCAGAATTAAGTCTGCATCCAGTATCTCTGAAGACTGAAAAAGCTTATACCTTTCTGGTATGATTGGTTGTGTAAAGCAGTGTCTTTTTGTGGGCCCTGTAAATAGACAGATTTGAATCAGGCATAACAAGATGGCAAGAAGTGATTCACTACTGTGTCTACAAGGCATAGAAATTAAGGTCACATCCCAAAATTTCATTTATAGAGAGGAGTGGCTTTAAAGATTTCTTTACCTTAATGCAGTACCTCTGACCTGAATTGTCTCCAAAATTTTTTATGTGTTCTGTAAGACACTGAAATTGTCTGCAGGTAAAGATGACCACTGGGAGTGCAGTATAGGATGTGGGGTGGGGAGAAGATATTTTGGCAAAGGGACCTGGTCAAAGGCCCTTCTGGAGCATCACAGGCTTCTCAGGATCTGTTGACTTTTAATGTATCGTCCACCTAAGGAAGAAACACACAGAAAATTACATCCAGGCAATCACACTGTAATTTGAATGGAGACTTAGAAAAATCATAGCCTGCCTGAACTGTATTTTCACTGTATCCCACACAGCAAGCTGCTGTGGCCAAACGCCTTCCAAACAGAAGAATACAGAGGGCAGGTAAAACTGCAGGGGGAATGTTACTGGTAAGAAGAAAGCAACTGCTAAATTGGAATCACAAGCATGTACATGCACACAAATTGGGATTTTGTGTGCATAAGTTCAGTATGTGCTAATGCATGTGCAAAATGTCACGCCCTTATCTATTCAGTTGCTCATTCATACCACACTAATCACTGTCTCAGCACCTAATTTTGAAGACTATAAATATTTTATTATCCACACAAAAATCAGAGGTGGAAACTGAGCTCAAGCTGTGCCCTGAGGAAAATAAAGCAAATTGTGCCACATAATAAAAGATAGATATACAAAATCATTGCATGGACATAATTCATATTCATATTGAGGAGTCCTATATTAGATCTAGAGTAATCACATTATTCATTATATACTGTATGCTATAGAAATAAAAAGTGTGTACTACATACATATATTGTAGCATAAGAAGCATTTTTAATTATGTTTTTATTAAAACTTGAAACATAGAACATGCTTACCTCTCAGTGTGATAGGAAGAATTTACTGCTGCACTACAGGAAAAGATAGCACAGCTCATGTCCAACATTTAAAACCAAATTGTGTATACTCAATCTATGTTCTTCCTTACCAGACTGAAGGAATCTTATAATCCTGTAACAGAAGACAAACAATGTCAGCATATACCAAGTCCCACATGCACAAAGAATAGCACTGAGCTCAGTGAAAAAAACAGTAATTTTGAAGCTGTCTTAAAGACCCAGGGATATTTCTGATATTTTAATAGTCAAACCAAGAAAGAAAGAAAGAAAGAAAGAAAGAAAGAAAGAAAGAAAGAAAGAAAGAAAGAAAGAAAGAAAGAAAGAAAGAAAGAAAGAAAGAAAGAAAGAAAGAAAGAAAGAAAGAAAGAAAGAAAGAAAGAAAGAAAGAAAGAAAGAAAGAATCTCAGGAATGAAAGTCTATTTAAAAATACATGAGAAAAAAATAATTGAGAATAAAAGAGTACTTATGAGTTTGGGACAAAATTCTGCTGAAGTGCCATTTAAAAAATAAAAAATACTGTTAGAAATTAAAATAAAGACATCTACATCTGAGGCAAACAAAATGCTTGCATTGTCACTCTTTCTTCCTAGTCGTGTAGAAGAGAATTTTTGGGTGGATGCTCCATTAGGAAACAATGCTATGTGTGATAAGTAAAGATATAGAGGTATGCATTATTTGATGGATTATTCTGTAATGAATGCATGGGGAATACCTAAGTGAATTTGGGCACAGAAATAAATTAATTCCATATGCAGAGCACTGCACAAAGTGGAAATGTAATACAGGCAGGACATGTAGAGGAAGTTACAATTTACGTGCAGTTTCTGTAAGGAAGAAAAGGGGCAGAAGGAAAGAAGGCACCTAAATCACTCATCAGGCCATGCACTTTCTCCCTGAATCAAGAGAAAATAGTTCTAGCTCCCAAAATTGCCACTCTTTGTACTGAGAATTAGGTGAAGTTGGTTAGTTCATCACTTAAAATTGTGTGTGAGTGTATGTTGCATGGGTGAACTGGACAGTAGAGCTTGCCCACAAGTTTTTCTACTCAAGATTTAAGTCTGATGCTATACATTCTTTACTACCACCAAATAAAGAATTAAATATAATTATTACACCATGGACATAACACATCCTGCAAAAGTAAATAGCTCTATACTGCTGTGAATCAGAGCATTCTGCAATTCTGCAAAATGATAGCAACCATTTTCCAACTAGATTGCCACTTTTCTTTGTGGTTCTGTGGGCTCACACAATCCCTCAGCAGGATTAATTTTGAAGATGGAGAGGTTTGACTAAGTGATTAGATTAAAAGTGATTAAAATCAAAGCTATTTCTTCTGTAGCAGGTGGAGTTTCATAGCAAATGGCTTCATAGAAACATGGGTTTATTTCATTTCATTTGACCTCCTCTCTCTCATGCACTGGATTAGAAATAAAAAAGAATCTCAAAACAAATCTCCAAAGAACTGCCATGACCTGTACAGTTTCATCTTGCAGTATGCCCAAGGAAGCTCAAAGATCTCCATTTTGCCCTACTGTAGTTATCTTTGAAAAATGAATATTTCCTGTGGGAAGCAGATTTTGTTTATTCCCTGTAGGATACAACCTTTCTTTCTTCATCACTCTTGATCTTTCTTCACCTATTGTTACTAAAACAATTCAATTTGTTTAGTTGCAGATATTTTGCAACAGAAATTGCGATTAAATGTAGAAACCTTAGGTGATATGATACAGCTTTCCCCCATATGAATAAAAAAAGTTCAGAAGATTTTGGCATTGCTGAATTTGAAGCTGAACCATTGTTTTACTCTTGCACAAGATTGATAATATGTGCCCAGATGACATCTTTATCTATCTATGTAAGTGAACATTCTTAAGACTAAGGTATTATAGGCTTGGTTCAGCTATTACTGAAACACTGAGCCTCCAGAAGTGGCAAGGACTTTGGTGAAGGGCCACAGGAATGGCTGATAATGTAGATCTCGCCTGGTAGAGAGATACAAAGCTTTATTTCTTCAGTTCATCAAAGAGAAGGTGAAATAACTTGATTAGAGCCTGAAACTAAGTGCTGAGGCAGAAGGTCTCTGCTAGCAGAGGGCTCTTTCTACCTTCAAAACAGAACAAGATTCAATATATGGCATGTAAAGCCAGAAAAACTTAAAGTAGAAATGGCATAGTGTTCTAAACACTGGAAATAATTAACTACAAGAAGTTTTTACCTAAGGAGGTGATAGACATCACTGGGAATGCTACAATTTATATATTTCTAAAGGCTACATTTCATCACAAATGCATTGGAAGCAGTGAAGTTATAGCTTCTACTTTTTGGAGGGAGTTAAATTATCATTGTGTGTCTTCTAGTTAAAAAAAAAAAAAAAAAAAAAAAAAAAAAAAACCAGATCTATGGGCAAACAAAAGAACAGGTGGCAGTTATAAGAACAGACAAATCAGAGAAAAAAAATTAGGCAAGCCAAGCCAAACCATTGTGAATTCCTCTTGTTGATTATTCAGGCCACATGTTCTCCTTTCAAAATTTGCCAAATCATTTGTGCTCATATAGGAGCCCATCATACTCAAACAGATCACATTTTTCCACTCATAAAGTAGTGGCCTTTTGAACTGTTAAAGTGATATTTAGTCAACAGAAAAGACAGAAGTATGTCCCCAGTAGAGAAGTGCATCAGGTTAAAAATGAGTAAGACCCCTCAGTTTCTGAAAGCAGTAGCATGCCTGGGAGGGAGATAGCCAAGGCACATCCAGCTACAGCCCAAAGAGCCAGTGCCTGCTCCCTGGTGTGCTGGATGGAGCCAGACATCAGCACAAGTCACAAGCAAACTTCAGCTCACATCTCCACATTCCTTGTGGTATCCCTTAGCTGCACTGCTGTCTCAGTCCACCAAAGCTGTATGAGGGAAGAAAGACGAAACAGGCTGGAGATGTTTCAAGTTGTCACCTCGCACACAGTTATTCTGCTCCCAGTTACCTGTACATGCTGCCACTGCTGGGGAGCTGCCTGGCAAAGTTGCTACTCTGGGAAACAACCCTAAGCACTACTGGTAAAGACAGCCTCAACTAAAGGTCTACCTTCACCTGAAACACAAGCATGAAGACATTCTTAAGATACTCAAAGCAAAGAAATAGCTTAAACTCATGACTCCACTGATAATGCCCCCACCATGCACACTAGTGACAACATTATGTCAAAGAAAATTTTTTTAATTTTTTGTATGCATTTCCTCCAAATACTGATGGGTGTTGCTCTCTTGATGCAGCTGCATGCAGGAGCACAACAGCTCTGGTGAGTGAGCAGGGACTCCAGGAGGCTGAGGATTCAGCCTGCTTGCTCAGGGCTTTGCTAATTGCCAAGCAAGGGATGGTTTTGTTATCTTGATTTGTGTTTGCAAAGGCCCTCTCCTACTGAACAGACCTCACTATCTTTTGTTGCAATAATTTCTACTCAGTTTACCAGCCTCTGTTTCACCACCTGCCTGGGTCATGGCCACTGGATAAGTGAGTGGAGAGTGACAGACTCATGTATGCATTTAACATGTGAGAAAAAGGGACAAACCCCAAGCAGGACTTGGGAAAAGGCATATTCAAAAAGCATTCAGAATGGTTAAGCAGAGGCAAATGGGGGAATCTAATTTGCTTTTGTCAAACTAAAGGAACATATGTATAAATTTAGTTTCAGGCCCCAGTTCTGCTTTCCCTAAAATCATAAATTAAAAAGGTCAAGTATTTATTTATACATATATATAAATTATATAAATATATTTATCTATAAAAATTAATCCTCCAAACGGTCACCTCTCCACATGTTGCCATGTGTCCTTGGCTATGATATTATGTCATCAGGTAAATTAGGTGTTTTCTGTAATGGGGCAAAATTCCTGTTGGTTTGCAGATGATGTCATCACATGTATTCAGAGCTTTTACATCTTTAGACATGAGCTTTTACATCTTTAGCAAAATGGCCGCTTTTCATCAATACATATTTCCAACTTGTTCAGACTAAGAAAATAAAAATAATTATGTTGAAATAGAGGGAATGGAGGGGATTCAATGGGGTAGAATATCTGAAAACTCTGTAACAGAGAGAAAGTCTCTTTATGAATTGCCTCAGTAGAGATCAATTTGTCAAAACCCAAGAATGACATTCAAGGTATTTAGAAAGACTATAAAGATGTTTTATGAAGATGGCACAGGGAAAAAAATACCCCTCTCTTATAAGCAGGGAGTTCAACTTAGAATTTCAAATTAACTTATTGTATGATGCATTATTTAATAAATGTTAGCATTAATTTTTGAAGAGTTCAATTTGCATAGTATTACTGGGCCAAATGGTTGATGAGGATCACAATTAAAGAAAGATGCACCATTCTTTTGGGTAAAAAAGAAATATCAAAGGAAGTCAAACCCTCATTATTACACAGAATAAAGGTGGCCTCTAACTGCCAAAAATATCGAGTTCTGTGACAGAGGTATTTAAAGTTCTGATAATATTTAAATCAAATTTCTTATAGTCTGACCCTATGTAGAAGCTCAAGATCCTCTCCTATACTCAGTTAAAATATTTTAAGAACAGAAGTTTCTAGCCTAGGAAAAAGATCCAGTGAAAGAGAAGTAAGTTGGAGCTTCTTTTAGGTCAGTATCTGATGTAAGTGTTCATCACATCACCTATTACTCACTTTCTGATTTTTTCATGAAAAATATTTGAGCAAAAGTGTTAGCATTTACTTAGCCTGCCAGATATATGTTGTACTAAATAGTATTACAGCTACAAATAAACACTGGCATTTAGAAGAAATGAACCATAAAAGATGGTCTTACAGATTCACGGATTATTATGCTGAAAGAGATGAATGTGACCCTCTACTCTGACCTTCTGCATAATGCAGGCCACAGGATTCTTTGAATTAATTCCTTATTGAACCAGGGCATCTCCAATAGACTTAGAGTTCAAAGGCTCCTATAGCCTACCACCCTTTCTATGGTACACAAAGGTTCTCCATGCAGATCCTAGCTTGCCATATCACCTTTGCTTTTGGATTCAGAGCAACAGATTAAATTAAATATTTTTCAAAATATTTTTCATACCCCTAAAGATTCTTACATGAAAAAACACACCCCCAAGTGAAAAATGTTAAGAATTTCCAGTCTTTCATAAAAGACTGGAAAACGTATATCAAAGTATATTTTGGTGAGAGGGTGAAGGGAGTAGTTGTTAGAAAAATGATCCAGTAAAAGACTTCAGTTATTCTCTTTCAGCCTCAGCACAATTGCCTTCAGGGACAAAATTTAGTTTCTTTACTCGTGTGCCATTTTGGAAAGACCCAAACCCTCAGCTGCCCTGGCCTGCCATCACTGCAGGGGATAGAGTGTTTCTCCCTCATCTTCATGCCTCTTGAGTCCTGTCTGCTTTGTCACAGCCATAAAAGGCACTTAGATGCTCTTAAGAGAAATTGATGCTGAGTACAATATTGATGAAGCATCTGGTGTTTCTAGCTTTGCATTGTAGTTGGGACTGTAGAAAAAGGAGCAGAAGGAAAATCACCTCATAAAGGCAATGGTTTGGAGACAAAAAGATGATAGCATGTATTTCAATGTCATCTTCTCTCATCCTGGAGGTCCAGTACAGAAGAAAGCACAAAAACTTGAAAGCTGGCCTGCTGGGACTCAACAGCCACCTGTTAGCTATTGCATCAGTGCTGAGTGGACACTGGCTGGGCCTTGTACATGAAGACAAGTAGGACTTTTTTTCTGAGGTGATAAAGAATAGAGAATCACATGAAGACTTGTAAGAGAAGGATTTTCTTGAAAACCTGCCATTCCTGCAAGGATCTGCAAAATAGTTGTTACAATGACCAGTATTGTCTCATTATTTTCTCGAGCTTCCCTAGCTGCCTGCCCCATCTGTTATTTTTTTAGAGTTCCTATGCCATAATATGTAAAGCTGAGCCATGGCTTGGACATGAAAACTAAAAATCAAAGGCATGAGATAAAGATCATGTCCATGTTAGTGGTGTGAATAGCGGGCAGAATGGTGCTGATGCTTACAGCAATGAAGAAAAGTCTGGGGCAGAAAAGAACAAGATTTTTCTTAGTCATGCACTGAAGTTGAAAGCCACATCCATGAAGAGATATAAAGGTTCAGCTTTTCAACACAAAAATCAGTTTCAGGACAGAGCATCAGAGATACATGTATATGATTCATCTGCATGGAGATGGTAACTGAAGTTGGGTTATTTAGCTAAATTGCCAAGGTATCAGATGCTTAGGAAATGTTACAGCATTAATGTCTTCCAAGAGTAGAGCTGACACACAGCATAACATGGGGAGGCCAATGTCCATGGAAACTTTATCTGGTCTTCAATGCTATGGTTCATATTATCTGTATGAACAGAGTATAGAGATATATGGTTCATATATCTCTGTACTTGTAGTCTGTGCTTTTCCCCAGCTACCCCTCTACTGCCAGGTCAAAGTGTTGGTTATAATCTTTAAATCCCTACAAAGCTTTAGGGTCTGGAATTCTGGAGACCTGTCTCTCTATTTTATATTCTCACACAACAGGTAATCCTAGTTAGGGCTGTTTCAGATAAATAGAAAAAAGTTTAATGAAGCCAAAACTCAATTTATTTGAGAACTATTATCTGCATCATGAAGCTATTTGTGTATTTTTCCCAGCTGAAGAAGACTGCCATTAACTCCACCCCATTGAGCCACTGGACTTGTTTGTTTGTTAGATACTAGAAACTGGAATCTATACCACTATTTTGTTAAGAGATACCTTTCCCTGCAGCCATTTCCAATGTAGATTCGTGAGGAAATATTTTCCACCAAGGACTGAATAGCCTCATTAGAGAACTCTCGAAGATAAATTTTGGTTAATAGTACATAGGTAGCAATATGACTGATTAACCAGCCAGGGTAAAACAACAAATCCCATATTGAACAGTATAAAGGTGAGAGGAACTATATTTTGAAAGCATCTAATATATATTATCTCCAGCTGAATATATTGATTTTGGGATAAGGAACACTAATCTAGATATGTGAGCAGGATCAGACTTCAGAAAGACAGGAGAGTTTTTAAATAAATCTATATCCAGTAGTACATAGGAGTCAAAGGGAAATGGGGAAGTGTGGTGGGGAGAAGGACCCTTTAAAAATATGTCCTTCTCATTCTAGCTCAATATACAAGACATTTTTCCTGGGAACTCTGGGCACTTTATTGTCCAAAGATAGGTTAACATCAGAGTTACTACTTTGAAGAAGTCTTCTCTTCTGGTATGACAATGGCCAGCAACTTAGGGTATCTTTAATGCTGTTTACCCATTCATAAACTAAGGATGGTGAAACTTTCCTTAACCACAATCTATCATATTTGAGAAGCCTTGGAAATCCAGTGACATTCCCACCTACTAGAGAAGGGGAAGCATAATAAACTCCCATTTTTAAAACAGGAAAAAAAAAAGACCCAGGGAATACAGGCCAGTCAGTCTCCTACCTCTGTAACAGGCAAGATCATGCCACTGTTTAACATTTGTCCTTGTTGGTGACAAGGACAGTGGGATTGAGTGCACCCTCAGCAGGTTTGCTGATGACACCAAGCTGTGTGGTGTGACTGACATGCTGGAGGGAAGGAATGCCATCCAGAAGGACTTTAACAAGCCTGAGAGATGGGCCTGTGTGATTCTCATGAAGTTCAGCAAGGCCAAGCACGTGTGGGTCAGGGTAACCCCAAGCACACATACAGACTGGGCAGAGAATGGTTTGAGATCAGCACTGAGGAGGATTTGAGGGTGTTGGTTGATAAGAAGCTCAACACAAGCCATCAATGTGCACTTGCAGCCCAGAAAACCCGCTGAATCCTGAGCTGTATCAAAAGCAGTGTGGCCAGCAGATGGATGGAGGTGATTCTCCCCCTCCACTCCTTCAACAGGAAAGCCCACCTGGAGTTGTGTGTCCAGCTCTGGGGGCCCTGGGATAAGGGGGACTTGCTGGAGTGAGTCCAGAGAGGGTTCATGAAGATGAGTAGAGGGCTGGAGCACTTCTCCCATGAAATGAAGCTGAGAGAGTTGTTTTTTCAGCCTGAAGAAGAAAAGGCTCTGTGCAGACATTATGGCAGCCTTTGAGGACCTGAAGGGAACTACAAGAGTGTTGTAGTTTATAAGAGCACACCGAGATAGGACAAGGTGGAGGGTGGCTTTAGATTGCAAGGATGTAGGTTTTGATTTGAAACTAGGAAAAAATTCTTCGTTGTGAGGGTCGTGTGGCACTGGACCTGGTTGCCCTGAGAAGCTGTGGCTGCCCCACCCCTGGAAGTGTTCAAAGCCAGGTTGGATGGGGCTTTGAGCAATCTTGTCCAGTGGAAGGTGTCTAGGCCCATGGAGGGAGATTGGAAGTAGGTGATATTTAAGCACCATTCCAACTCCATCCATTCCATGTTTCTACGGTTCGGTGATGATTCTGTGAAGAGGCTTTGAAATCTCTCTTGAAAAGTGCTATATTGATGTTAAAAATTTGTGTTAATCTATTTGCATTTTGAAAATGCAAGTTAAGGTAGTAATAATCTTGCCTTAATTTGTTGTAGCTTGAACTGCTGTTGCTATACCTGCAAAATCTGATAGTTGCCTCATTTCTAGTGAAGAAAAGTTGGGGATGTATTTAAGAAGTTTTGAGCACATTTAAGCAGTAGATACCTGAAACTGTATTTTATGAAACAACTACTTTATGGCAGATTATGCTAAGAAAGAATCCACCTGAATAAACCTGTGTTGAAAACATTTTTCCAACTAAAATGTCTTGGCAATTTGAAAAAGACCCTTATATACAATGCTAAAAGTAATTAAAGCATATTATGAACAACTTTCTTGCCAATTTATTCTGCTTACATGGCAACATTTTTCAAGTTACACAGCCACTAAAAGAAGCCTTAATAGAAAAAAAAAAACAAAAAACCAACCAAAAACCAAACAGTAGAGCCACTATCTTTGAAAATTTATTTTATAACTTCATATCAATCCCAGACTAAATCCTTGAAGCTCTGGATACCTTGAATCCTTGATGCTCAAGATGCCAAACTACTGTTTATTTGGAGGGATTTTTTTTTACTATTGGGCTTTAAAACTCAGAAATGAAACTTTATAAGGCAAGTAATTATCCGGTCTGGTTATGGTGGTGTCCTTGGATGCTGCTATAACTTATATTCTTGGAGTATGAAGGGAAAAAAACAACAAATATAAAATAAAGAAATAAAGGTAAAAAGTGAACATTATTTCATGGGTTATACCACTATGATATTAGAGACTGATTTTAACTGTTTAGATGTACTCTACTGACCCTTTATAGATCTGCTCTTCCAATGACCCTTGTTACTTACAGGAAGATTAATCCATTCACATATCATTCCTCAAAAAAAAAGCCATTAACACACAACAGTGAAATGTGATCTAAGGCAATGAAGTTAAAACATCCTCTGGTCAAGTTAATTTAACATTTTTTCTCTGTCACTAATAGACTAATGGGAATTATGACAGGTGTTGTTAAACTGTTAAATATATGAGCCTTGATACCATCTGAAGCACTTTTTTCCTTTTGCCTGAAGATCAGTATTTAGTAGTTTAGAGGAAAATATTTTTGTATTCTTTGTTAAAACAATGTGAAGTGGAAGTCCCATTAATAAAAGATGTCTGTTGAGAATAAATAATTCAGGTAGTGTTGTCAGCTGAAAGATGTTGTCACCCAATAAATAGTATCACTTGCATTGTCCAGTGGTGATTCAGAGAATTCTGGCCCCAGAAGCCTTTGGGGGTTAACCTCTTACAGCTATAGTAAGAGGGATAAAATGTACCATCTCTAAGAAAAGTTGAAAATATCCAGAGTTTATCCAAAAATCTTCTGAGTTTAGCTATGTTTAGAATTTTTATAATCTCTGGTGTATTTAGAAGTTTTAACTACCTATGCATGGTATTGACAAATGAAGTATAAGTGTTTAAAACACAGGCTAGTATCAAAGCTGCACTTGTTTCAGAGAAGGCATTTAAATACATGGCTCTTTCTGTTTGCTCCAAGATGCACTCACAGACACCAGGCCAAGTGCTTTGCTCTCACAGAACTTGCTTTCTTCAGAGGAGGTCAGCTACCTCTGCAGTGCAGAACTCTTGGCTCAAGATGTCCCAAGGCCCCACCTGGCACATGGGAGTCCTGGAACTTTTTTCTTTGTGATGGATTTTCAATTGAAAGTGCCTGATGTACTGTGAATTGTGTCAGAGCCCACCAGAGAGGTTTTCAATTGCAAAGCAATCAAAGCACCTTTTGCATGCCTTGGAGCATGAATGAAGTACTGAAGATACAAAAAAGAACTTTGAGGCTCTTTGAGACATATAGGATGTTCTTGTATTTCTATTTAGATCTAGCCAATGTTGTTCATCACAAGAGCTCTGAACTCTCTGGGAAGGACCAAGAGAGGAACACTGTCTCAGCTTGAATCACTGATAGCACAGGCATTTCTAATAACACTGCTGGGATATAACGCTATATCTCTATTTCTTATGTGTATTACATTATTCAGAAAGCTAATAATCAGGAAAGAAACTATATAATAGATAAGATTTCATTGCAAATGTTTGAAATAAAAAAGAAAAGGTCAATAAACTGAGCTCACCAAACCTCAACATGGTTTAACAGCATACTAAGAAAGTGAAACAGTTTGGAGAAATGAGCAAGTCTGTTCTACTATTGTGTTGGCAGGCCCTAACTTGAGGAATAAATCTCACATTTTCCAATAAATTTTTTACTTTGCCATAGACAAGGCAAAGAGCCCTTGACAATCCAAGATCTAATCCAGTCTAATATGTGACTTACATGAATTTGAATACTCATCTCCACTATTAGTGTTCCACATTACTGATTTGATTGTATTTTATGATCCAAGTTCTGCCTTTCAATATCTCTGCAAATCACTGCATATCTCAGAAGATCTCTGCTGCACATGCGCAGAAGGAACATTCTCCTTACACTGAATCGTAGGATAGAAAATCACAACAATTTTCATGCTAATATGGTTGTAGGAGTGATGCCTGATATATTTTTATTAAAGCAATTCCTCTTTTTACCATAAATCATAAGCAGAGAAAATTATTTATCATCATTTTTTCAGTATCTTTATTTAAAAGATTAGTTAAAATATTTTAGTTACTTGTATTAAACCTTAATAAGAGCCTATAGAAATTAAAAACAGGGGTTGTAAGTGAGATATCAATTAACATAAGAATCAATTTAATGGTAATTTAAATAGCTAACTTATAATTTTTGCATAATGAAGTGGCCTGTGGGCTTGAAGTTCTAATCACGACTAATTAATTTAAAGGATGTTACTTTTTATTATCATTGAAATGTCTGACAGGTGATAAAACATTTAGGGTTTCAGTCACAAACTTTTTACATCAGCTATAATATAAGGTGACAGGTTATATAAACCCTTCCCCTGAAAAGGGAATATTTGAGGAAAAAAGCATTAAGCAATTTGGATCAAATTCAGCTGTGGTAGAAATAGGTGAGAGTCCCATAAAGAAATTATGTTTGCCTATGTGAAGGTTCAGTTTTATCTATGTTTCAGCAAGACCAAGATGGTGAAATTCTGGGTTTCTTTACTTTGTGTACAGATTCTTGTTGAAGTGATTGTATGCATGATGCAAGGAAGTCTTCACTTGGTGACATTTTCAGTCAAATATTTCTTTCATTTTGCCTTTCATGAATCAGAACAAAATTAAAAGGTGACCTTATCAGATCTTAATATGTAATATGTGGTACCTTCTTTTAAAAGAAATAATGGGTCAGAGGGAGGACAACTCTAGTTCTCTCTCTAAGACACAGTAGTGGCAACCCGCAGTATTTTGTATCCTCACCAGTTATACAAGAGGTCTATACGCGCCCTGTGGACCCAGCACCGCGGCATTCTGTCTGAGGTGTCTGCTGGAGCCTGCTCTCTCCTCCACCTCCCACTGGATTCCTGCCCTGATGGCCCTGAGGTTAAAAGGGTTCCTCACATCCTTCAGTTCTTTCACTTGTAGGTAATCCAGGCTGTAGGAATCTCCAACAGCAGGGAAAGAGGGCAGGCCATAGAGTAAGTGAGGATAACACAACTCAGAGGCCTGTAGTCAGTGTCAGATGGGAAATGGAGTGAGCCTTCAAAGGGCTGCCTAAGATGTGCCACTAGAGGTGAATCCAGAGCCCTCTCTCTGTGGTCAGGAGTTTGTTCTTGTGGCCTTTTGAACAGTCTGTGAAGGCAGCTTTCCCAAAGCAGGTATCAAGTCTCAATGCCTAGAGCAATGGAATAAAGCGGTATGGAAATTGAGACCAGGCTATCTCCAGAAGCTGCAGGAGCAGGGCTGCACTGGGCTGTAAGGAGCACCTGTAATCTGAGCAACTCATGTAACTAGATAAGCTGTCAGAAAATTTTCAAGATTTGTCAGCTGTCACCCAGCTCACAGACCATGGAAGCAGCTTTCAGGAGTTACAGTAATCTTCCCTCCATTCTGTGAGTGACACCCTATGGGGAAATCTCCCAGGAACTTGCACGCAATATTTTTGTTAGGCTAAAGAAGGAAAATTATTACTTAAATGAAATCCAATATTAGACCCCTGCACATAGACAAAGGAGTTAGTGTGTTGCCATGTTTCACCAGGACTAGGAAAGTTAACCTAGATTTTTACCAATATCTTCCAGGGGACTGAATAAATGATTGGTTTTTCTGCCCTCAGTGAATAAATTCTTGGTGGCTAGACTGTCACTCAACAAAAAAATTGAAAAATCATAATTTTCATATTGATAGGAAGATAAATGTAATTAGAAATTAGATTTTTAAGATCACTACTCACCTTTCTGTAGGACACCTTAAATTGAGCAATCCATATTAAAGTTTTTAAAAAGTTCAACAAGATGAGACACTCTTTCATTAAGAAATTATTTCATATCACAGGATCCAATAACAATAATAAAGAAGAAATTATTTAAATCTGTGAAAATCTGAGAAAAAAAATAAAAAAAACAGTGAAGGCAGGGTCAGTAATGAAGTATATTATGAAATTATTAGGACTACACAGATGAGGAGAGGAAACTTGTGTAGGAGCCATGCGCACAAAACTGAACTATTAGTTAAAAGCGGACATATTGGCCATTGGTACATCAGAAAAAGCACAAAGAAACAGCTACACAGATGATAATGTATGGATGAGTAGGAGGCACGATCTATATGAAAATCTTTACATCATGCCACATGATGTTACAGGAAGTTACATTATGTGCTGGTTTTGGTTGGGGTAAATTTTTTTTTTCACGGTGGCTGGTATAGGGCTGTGCTTTCTATTTGTGCTGAACATGGAGTTAATGTAGAGATTTTTTTATAGATGTTGAGCAGAGCCTACATCAAAAGCCAAGGCCTTTTCTGCTTTTCATACTGCCACACTGGTGAGGAGACTAAGTGTGCATGAGAAATTGGGAGGACACCAGAAATCTGGGACAGCTGAGCCCAACTGACCAAAGGGATATTCCAGACCATATGATCTCATGTTCAGTATATAAAGTGGGGGGAAGAAGTAGGAAGGGGGGGGGGGGGAGGGGGATGTTTGAAGTGATGGCATTTGTCTTCTCTTGTAACCACTGCATGTGATGGGGCCCTGTTCTCCTGGAGATGGCTGAACACCTGCCTGCCCATGGGAAGTGGTGAATCAACTCTTTGTTTTACTTTGCTTGTCTGCATGTTTTTTGCTTTCTCTGTTTAACAGTCTTTATCTCAATCCACAAGTTTTCTAGCTTTTATCCTTTGATTCTCTCTCCAGTCTTGCTGGAGTGAGTGAGCAGCTGTGAGATACTTGGTGGCTGGCTGGGGTTAAATCATGACGATGCAAATAAACACTTTTAGCTTAGTAGATTCCAAAATACAAAATGCCATACAACCCCCACAGTGAAGAGGGAGCATGCCAGGCTCTTTTCATTGCCCTAAATGCAACTAATACACAGGAAGAATCCAAATGAAAACCACATTTTGTTTATAGAAAGATATTCAGCTAATTGTGTTCAGTTATAATCATAGAAATTACATGTTTTCTGCTCTAGCTACATTCTGCCACAGTTAATAATTAAAACATAAACACATGAAACACTAATTTAATGGCAGAGTTTGTAATTACGCAAGTACCGTAAATGTTTGTTTTGTAAACATATGTAAAATTCTTTTGTACATACTGTAATTAGTAGATCATAAAAATCAGAGACTATCTCAAAAGGAAAAACTGGCCTATTTTTTCTTCTGAAACAACTGTAACTGCAAAGGAGCCATCATCAAAACAGGTTTTTCAGAAAGCCTCAAATACCCAAGTGCAGAAGTTAGTGAACATGTGTCTATTGACTATTCTACTGTTCTGTTCTTAGAAAATTATAGCTGTTGGCTTATAGCTGTGCGAAGAAACCCTCCACAAGTGTGGCAGTGCTTGGGGGCCCACTGAGGAAAAGGCAGGGCTGCCAAACCTGTTCTGAAGTCTGAAGAAAAGTGGCAGTGACTCTAAGGGCAAAGACCTTTATTTGAGCAGTCACAGGGAAGGATTTGGATTTACATCCTATGGAGGGTTTGTCAGTAAAAAACGTCATGGGTTGGAAACATTTGTTTGCTAAGAACTTGCCCAGACTGCTTTTTTGTTATTACCTGGCTCAGTGTCTCTTCTTCTGTGTTTATCTGATGGCAAAAAGTTGGGGAAACAAGTAAGGCAGTAGAGATATCTAAAAGGAAGTAACTTGGAGGAAGAAGGGAAGAACTAAGTGGACTGTGCCACAGGGGAGCAGGACCTAGGCTAAGGAAAGCACTGAGGATAGAAAGGAGAATGATCCACAAAGGCAGATGGTAAGACAAAGGACAAGGCAGAAACCTCTGAAGATTTGAGATAGAAAGGAAAAGAGTGAAGGTCTTCAGTAAGAGAGAAAGAAAACGAGACAGGCTTCAAGTTTCTTGCCAGCTCCTCTTTGCCTTTGATGCTCTTGTCATCCTCCTCAGCTTTCTACAGAAAAGCTGGCAACTTGGATGACCAGACAAGCTCCCCTTCACACACCTCAGACACCTTCCTCCCAGGCAATTACTTTCATTTTCTTTTGCCACTCAGTTGGTTTTTTTGTTTGTTTTTTTTTGTTTTTGAACCTTGGTATTCTTGCAGCTGGCCTTCTTTATTTTATCTTACAATAGGGATGTTGTCTGACACCACTTTTTAAAAGGAAACGCAAGATGAAAAAGCTGGAATTCCAGCCCCTGGAATTCCTATAGTCACTGGCTGTTGTCTACAACTTCTCTGTTTCTCATCATGCTCAGTATTTTCTTTTCATCTGAAAGTAAAATCTCTCTGAAGCACAGATGCTGAGCTGATTTTTTCCTCTCACCTATTACACACCTCCCCAGAGGATATTACTGCTAACTCTTTTCCTGCCATCAGGACTCTCTGAGCTCTAGAAACAGCCTTCTCTGGGTGAAGAAGCAGAATATTCACCCAGGCCTCCAGAGTTCAACCATCGCCCACCCTCTGGTTATTTTAAAACATTAACCTAGTTTGCTATTCAGAAGGGACAACTTTTGGACACTGTTCTAATGCATAATTAGGCTTGAGTGAACAATTTTAGGTATTTTTCATGATTTTTTTTTCATTCAGGTCACCCTGCCTTCAACTAGAACCATCACCTCCCCTTCAAAGACTGTTTGAAAGCCAACTCTGTCAACGCACTTCTCAAATCAGCATCCGAACAACCAGACAAGCTGCTGCTATTGACTTCTGCTGCTGTTTCAGCACATAAAACATCTTCTCATTTTGTGTCCCGTCTTCACCTGCCCTTGTAGTCATGTCGCCTCATTCCAATGTTTCCTTTGAAATCCACTCAATCATCAGCAGCTGAAATCTTTTCTGAAATCCATCCATGCACAGTTCATGTATCCTGGTGAGCCTGCTCATTGATGCTTATCTTCACACCGCTTTCATTGAACTGGCTTTTACATTCACACCAAGGCTGCTCTGAAGGGTTACATATGTACATGCAAGCAGTCCTGCACAGTGAAAAAAATTCAAAAGGAAGTATTGCAAAAACACCCACTTGTGATTCTCTAAGGTCCAGACACTGCAACAGAGGATATGTGTACAGATTTACATAGATAAAAGGAGAACATCAAATGCATGTAAATTTCTCAATTCTTATTGAGATGAGCATCAAAACCATACAGAGGACACTTGGATTTACTGTTTCATTTTGCTTGTGCTCTGGTCTTTTCCTAATAATTCCTTGCTTTCTGTTTTGGTTTTGTTAATTTGTTTGTTTTCAACAGCTATGTGTGTTATGCTAATGTTTTCTTAGAATTACCTATTATGACTTTGGGATTTCTTTACTCTGTGGTAACAGCTCAGAGCCTAATATCATGTTTGTAGAATTAAGCTTGTTTTTCTCCAACTGCATTACTCTGCATTCATTAGCACTGAATTTCATCTCCCATTTTACTGCCCAATTACTCAACACTGTGAGATCCTTCCACAGCTCTTCAGAACCAGCTTTCATTTTTACTACACTGAATAATTTAACATCATCAAGCTTTATCAGTCTCTACCACCTTTTCTAGATCCTGTACAAATATGCTGAATAGAACAAGCCTTAGCACAGGTCTCTGTAGGGTGCACTATTTTCCCTCTCTTAATGATCATTTACTCCAATCTTTCTTTATCTTTCTTTTTCTATCTTTTAAGAAGACATCTGGCTAGATATTTATCTGTTCTCACTGAACTGATCACAAGTAAGGTGAAGACTGGTGAAGCCTCTGAAATGTCAGAACACTTTATCTGTTGTTTCATCCTTGTGCACATGCTCAATGAGTCTTTCAAATAGATTGCCTGAAACAACAGTTCCCTCTGCAAAACCCATATTAACACTTCTCTCTATACTGGTCAAATTGTTTGTTGATTAATTTATTTTATGGTAATTTCTACAAAGATTCCCAGCCAGGACATCAGACTCACAGAGCATTCAGAAGACTGTTATAGAAACCAGCATCTTATTTGCAACCTTTTACTTCAAAGACATGGAGGACGATCCATGGGATACATCATGCTCTGTAAACAGAAGATCAAAACTTCTGTGGTACAGTTTCATTATAATATGTACCCAGATACATCCAATCCCCATCTGAAGATTTATTATTATAGAATATATGTGTTAGAGAATATTAGAGAATTTAGAGAACACTAGAGAATATTAGAATTAGAGAATACCAATACAAATATAATATCAACACACCAACTCATTTTCTGACATTTTGGGTTCAAGCAGACTCTCAAAGGCATTCTCCACAAAGGTTCTAGTGTTGAAGCCTCTTTACAGTGAACATAAATGCAAAGAAATTCTTCAGCTTTTCACCTACAGACAGACTTCTTGTAAGTTTTTGCCACACATTCTGATCAACTATCAGTCCCTAAGATCCCTGAGAACATCAGAAAAGCTTTTTAGTCCTGAAACATTAGTAAAAAATACTGGTAGTTAAAATTATTATGTTTAGCAAACCTCCCATACATGATGCTTTACATTCCCAGCCTTTCCTTTATATCTCTGGTTATTTTGTTATATGTTATGTGCCCCAGACACAGTGATAATCTGTGACACTTGTAACAATTACCTTTTGATTATCTCTGTCACTTTCCAATTGGAACCAAAGGCATTGAAGCATCCAGAAGAGTTAAGAGCTAAGAATGGATCTAAAATCTCCTCTGGCAGGTTTCAGGATCTGCTGGATGACTAAGGCTGTCCTATGGGTCAGTCTGCAGAAGGTTCATCAGCTGAGCTGATGATGTGCTTCCCTCTCATCCCCTTTTCTTTCCTAAGCTGTGCCCCTGCTAATCCTTTACTGTTTTTTCAGTGGGTTGTTTTAAGAGAGGAGCCAATGAAAATAAAGAGGTTCTCCCAACACAGAGAGGGAATAAAGCAGAAAATTTTACCTTTACAAAAATAAGCTAAAGAGAGCTTATAGCTTAGGCCACCTCTGCCTCACCATGTGCTGCAGACTGAAAGCACACAGGGCACACCCCACATGTGCACATATACTCTGCTGACATCCTCTTTTTTGTTTACACTAAATACTATGGTCAGACCAAGCCCCATTTGCTGAGCAGTCAAAACATTATGTCAAACCAGCATGGGTTTAAATTCTTACCTTTGTTATAATATCCACTATTATATTTCTTTAAGTATGAACTTGAGGAACTCCCTAAAGTCTATTTCAGACACTGTGGGGAAACTTTTGCTAACCACTATTCCATGCAAATGTCTTTCCAGTGTAAGGTAAAATTGCAGCAATTGTTTTGAAATTGTATTGATAATAGTAAGCTCCACACCACCATTTTAGTAAGTTTTTTATGCATTTATCAGAAAATCAGCAAGGGACAAAAAGAAAAAAAAAATCCTGGTGAGAATATTATTAGAAAGACCTGTTCCAGTATGTTTTTCATTCTTATTTTTTGTCCCAAAGAACTTGGAAGTAAAAAAGGAAAACTTAATAAGGTTTAAAAATTACCTGCCTGCAGAAGAAGGAAATGAAATAAAGAACAATTTGCCACCTACATTGTCTGCCTTTGATGAAAAGAAAAAGTCCTCCTGTGGATAACTGGTATAAGGTTAAAGAAGCCAGTAAAAATTCAACCAGGGTCAGTAAGGTTTGAGCTATTCAAAAAGAGCACACAAAAATAGGAAGTGTTTGCTTTCTGCATATCTCAGCTGTATCACCTGTTTTTTTCACTGGGCCTGCTTGTATCTTCTGTACAGCTTTTATCCAGATACCTTTCCTTCTGCTGTATACTGTTTTTGCCTTTCTATTTTCTCAGAAACCGGATCACTGTCCAAGTTCCAAGGCAGCAGACATGAGTTTCTCTTTCACTGAATATTTTGTCTCACGTACCTCACTCCATTTTTTGTGCAAGGTGAGTTGGCTCAACACTGTTATATTTTCAGAAGCAATACTCTAGGGAATAAAAGTATTTTTTTTTACCATCAGGTGACTTTTTAATCTGTACTATATTAATGAAAATCTTCATGGGAAAAAGCTCCACAGTAATGTTAATAGAATGCCTTTTAACTGAATATGCCAGGCTTCTCTACTGGGGATTTGTTTAGCAATCAGAGCTGTCTATAGCCCTTCATGTCAGATGATACTCAGCTAAGGTGCACTACATGAAACAGGAGTTCAGTTTTTCTCTCATCAGCAACATACACAGGAATTGATAGCTGAGGCAGTTTGTGAACATAATAGAGCCCCAAGAGTGATTTTAAGCTTGTATTCACTACATGGCCATCTGCTGTTATTTCGAATAGAAGTTTTATTAACTTTTCCATTTTAACCATAGTATTTCTACAAAGGTCACAATTAAATATTAACACTTCAACTTGCAAAAAAATTAATCATTCCTTTTCTACTAATAACACTTGGTCTTTGCTTCTGAACATGTCATAAATGTGATAAAGAAAGTGCTAGAGTGCAAGGGAGGTTTCATCAGCAATCTGGTCAATGAGGTTAGAAAATTTGTGTGTCATTTCTTTCTCTCAAGTGAAGAGTTATTAGGTTGTTTTGTGATGAGAAGGAAAATCATGCACATTTTAATCTTCATGTGCATATTCTATTTTGGAAATACAGAGCAGGTCTCTTTCTGAGCATATTACAAACTAGAATTAAGAGGATGGGACTACTAAATTTGACATATCCACAAATGGTTCTCTTTAAGCTGAAATGCTAAATAGGATAGTTTTTGATAAAACCTGATAGTTTTTGTTTGAATCAGTTTTGAAGCACTGATCACATCTGCAGCCCCTATTAGCTAATGTAATTTGAAGTATGGAATGTTTGGGAATGTAGTGTAGCAAGTAGGTAACAAGAGTCCAAAGAGAAGCACTCAAAACTTTGAAGATAAGAGTCTTGAATACCCAGTTTCAGTTTTCTTGTGTATGATTTAAATATCTGAAATTACCAAAATGACTGGGTTTTTTGGGTTTTTTTTGGCTTTTTAGATAGAAACTATGAAGTATAAAAAGTTACAATTCTGAAAAGGCTGAGTATATTATGAAAGCATGGATTTTATTGCTTCTTGAACTACTGTTCTTGAAATAACTTCTGATTCAAAAAAACTGATTCAAACTTCAGATTTAAAGGTTGAGTCCATGAAACAGAAGATATTCTAAAAAAATGAAGCCAATGAAACAGTGTTGGGGCCACTGCAATGACTCTTTATATCAGAAGATAACTTAATCAGCATAAGTCATCTGGGAAAAACACTAGCAAAAGGCAGAATTTACAGCAATCATGTCACCAGGAAGGCAACATCTCTGATGTCTAAAGTCATAGTCTTGCAGCACTAACGTATCTTTCAGCATTGAAGACAACAACAAACTGGCAAGAACCCGTAATCAGTTTCCCAAAGGCAAAATAAGTGTAAGGAGAAATAAAGTACATAATATTGAGTGGGAAACATGAGTATTGCAGTGCATCTTAGATTCACTACATAATACCTGGAACTGTGAAAAATGTTTGGAACCCTTTTAATATTATCTTTACCAAAGAGAGCTAAACCAGTAGTTTTTAGAAATCCATCTTCACATGCATGCCTTACTAAAAAAAAAAAAAAAGGAAAAAACCAACAAACAAAACAAAAAATATTGTAGCCATCTTTGAACCATTTAGAAAATGTGGAGCTGGTAGTATGACAATTAAACAAAACCTAACACTACATTTACTATAGCATGGTGCAAGAGATATGTCTTGACATGGAAGTAATTTCCAGAAAAAATAATCCACTGAGGATTGTTTTCTATATTACAATCACCTGGACTGTCAGATGTACTTGATATACCACAGAGCCTTATGCTGAGTTCAGGTAAATCCTGGTAGGGACCTGGAAAACACAAGAAAACCCTGTGGTACCACATGAAACCTCCTGTTTACCAGAGTAGATTATTTTACTACCAATGGAAAATCTACAAACTCCAGACATTGTCTGTGGAGTGTTTCCTTATTGGTAAAATCTTTTACTTTCTGAAACAAAAATATCTTGTCAGGAAGACTTTGAACATCTAAAGTTTGAAAATGTAACCCACTACCTCTCATTATTTCATCATAACTTGGTCATACTTCCAAGATATTACTTTTCTGAAGAGGAAATGAATCATATCAATATGCCAGGGAAAAGAAAAAAGATCAGATAAAGGGGATTGTACTGCTCTGCTGCTGTAAACACTACATAGCTGTAGCTCTTGGCAAGCAAACACCAAAGCCAGGGCAATGAATGCACTAACTAAGCTTATTTCCTGTTAGCTGTCAGCAGCAACAAGTTTGTACAAACAGTGCCCTGAAGTACTGAGTGGTTGTCCCCACACAGGGCAGCCATGATCCCAACATGGACCTGGCTGCACTGTGGCACGCGCCTTCCCACGTTAATTGTCTCCTTGATTTGATGTTTTGAACAGGCACAGCACTGCCAAAATGCTTTTGCTTACAATTCTGTCGTTAATTCATCTGATGCTGTCTCAGATAAATCTGAAGATAGGGAAGAAATCTCTCCTTTGCTCTTAAATTTCAAATGAAAATAACAGTAAGACACAAAGGATTTTCAGGCCAACACCAAAATGCACAGAAAAGCACACCTTCATGGAGAATGCATTTTGAAAACTCTTGTCTCCTGCTGAGATGAATAGTAAAAAACCACTTTATATGGAAAATAATGAAACAGACTCCAAAATGAGGACTCTGAGACAGGTTTTAACCATTATCATTGGATACTCTGTGAGATTTACAGAAAGGCAAATACAAGTGACATCCATTCTTATTACTATGTTTTATAGCAACTCATGTAGAGTTTCACTAACACTGCAGAAACTAAAATCAATCTAATATTTCTTTGCATTCACTGGAAAAATGCAGTCCTAGGTCATCCTCTGGAAGCATCAAAACTTATTCTCTGACTTCACAAAAAGTAGAAGCCCCTAATGTAGACAACACAGTCAGGTACCTAACATCAGATAACTGAGTATGAGTCTGTGCTTGAAGTTAAGAAACCATAGATTAGGTGAACCATAAGTTTAATAAAAGTACTGGAAAAAATACATGGAGCATTTAAACATAAGAAGCCAGATTGGTGAAAACATTATTTTGCTTTATAAAGAACATATTCAACTAATGTAAAGACATTCTGTTCTACACATAACATCTTTAAGTCCCATATGCAAAACATCATTGTTTAACACACACACACACACCCTCAAGCATATGGGT